>NW_026867616.1:300000-395534 GCF_020745735.1 Hemiscyllium ocellatum
TGCTGTTGACTTCGAATGTGTCACCAAAGCTCTATAATTCTGCACATTGAACCCAATCCCCCTGAAGATGGTATAAATGTGATGGACTCCTGCAGCACATGGCGTGTTATAGTGAACCCTCATAAACGATATTGAGTGTACGTCAGCTCCACAATGTCAGTATCCAAACAGTAACCAAACTGAGCATTTCAAAGTACCTCATTGTGATTCGTTCACACTTTTCATTATATTCTCACCGTAAAATTGAACAGAACAACTGGCTGGGTTTGGAAACAAATGGAAATTACTATGTAAATGTTTTCGGCATTGCTTTAACCACTGACGGCAACATTTTATTACTGAAGGTCATAAAGCCTTTGATTGCTCACTTCGTACAAACCCACCCATTTGTTTTGTTCAAATTTATTACTGGAATATCATCAAAACAAAGCACAAGTCACAATAAGGAACTTTCAAATCATGCGCCCAAGATCAAATGAATAAGCATAAGGACTTTAAAAATGTACAAGTATTTTTCCTTGTATGAGTATTTGTACTAATATACAAACACTAAGATTTTTGTGACAATAATTTACCTGTGTCCAAATGTTCTACAGTCAATACGAGTATATATTTGCTGCTTTTATCTCGCAAGTCAGTAATTTGGTATGTGAATGTCAATGTCTGCGTGATGCTCGGTATGTAGGCCTTGACTCTGAAATACTGACGTATTGCTTCAAATAGCATACCCCGACCCCACCATCAGCTGTTCACAGCAAGCATGGTACTGACTGGACCCAACCAACCTGCGTGCACAAACTCTCATCTCCCTGGCAAATATTGGTCATGCTTGGACAATATGTTTAATTTCAGTTTTTTCTGTTGCTGATTACGTCAGTATTCATTGTCCATTCTCTCGTTTCCCTTGAAAACGTGTTGGTGAATTGCTTTCTTGAACTGTTGTCGTCTGTGTGTTTAGGGAGACATAATGAGGGAAGATCTCGAAACAATAACACGAAATAAACACTGACGTATTGCTAAACTAGGAGTGGTTTGGACAGAACATGAGTGCGCTAGCATTCCTATTTATCTGCTACTCATGTCCATCTGATGTCCCTGATTTTGAAAGGTGTAGTGTTCGAATCCTGCGTGAAGGTGTAGCGTTCGAATCCTGCGTGAATTTCTGCACATCTTGTGTACAGTATACATTGCTGCTACCGAGTGCTAATGGATTAGAGATGAAGCTACACTCATCAAGATAAATGGGACAGTAAACAAAACGGTTAGGTGTGAAATAACTCTCACACTGCACTGATACATCGTCACTCAAGGACAGCGATAGTATGGGTTTACACACAGAATAAATGTACACCTATATTAGCCCTTTCGTATTCCTCAGCCGTATTCAGCATTGTGTTGGATATGCTTTAAGCCACCCGTGACATTGCTTCCATCAAGCAATGAAGGATCGGTACAGCATGGGGTGAGAAACAGGGTAATGTTCCCACTAAACCGACATGTTTCAAATTTCCAGGCCACGTCCAGCATGGAGTTAGATATCGATTAATCAGACTCCATATCGACCCCACACCAACAGTCCCAGGACAGGTACAGCACAGGATAAGATAAAAAGTAAAACACCACATAAACTGATCTACATCAGGAACTACCAGAACAGCGTAATCACAACATCCAATACAGATTGAAATTCACACCGTACTAACCCAATCGAACACTGAAGGTTAGTTATAGACTGGAGTTAGCTAAATATTAAAGATCACCCTGCAGTATCCCCATCAGACACTCCCAGGAAATGGGCAACATGGGTGGCATAGTGGCTCAGTGGTTACCACTGCTGCCTCACAGCACCAGGGAACTGGGTTCGATTCCAGCTACAGGCGACTGTCTGTGAGGACTTTGCACATTCTCCCCATGTTTGCGTGGGTTTCTTCACATAATTCAAAGATGTGCAGGTTAGGAAAATTGGCCATGCTAAATTTCCTATAGTTCTCAAGGATTTGTGGGTAAGTCTGAGTAAATGTAGAGGAATGCATTTGGGTGGGATAGGCTTTGGAGAGTTGGTGTGTACTTATTGGGCCGAGGGCCTTTTTCTACTCTGCACTACCACTATCACACAGACTCGGGACAGGGAAAGGAATGGTTTTGACACAAGTTAAAGCTCCATCTACACTGTTCTCTATCAAACACTGTCAGGTCAGTGTAATAATGCTGCCACTTTCAGAAGGTTATTTTGTCCTCGGGTTTTCTTTGTAAATGAGAAGTTGTAACAGCAGAGGTGTCAACATGTCTCAGAAAGAACCCAGTTGAAAAATGATGTGGAGTGGCCAGTTCTCCCAGTTCAGGCTTTACTTCTGATTTGGTTTATTTGTAACAGAGAAGCTGCCGATAACAGGCACAGAAACTGCTGCAGTTGAAACAGATTCCATACTTCAGTAGATGATCCCTGACTGAATTTTATCTCAGAAATCTCTCCTGCCTGCAAGATTCTGTGTTTACATTTACCTTTCACCAAATTGTGTGTTTATGGGATGTTACGGGAATTGGAACAGCTCATTGGTTAAGATGCGTTCCTGAGGTGCTTGAGTTTTCAAATAATGAAGTTATTCTAAATTCTGTTTTCTTCGTATTTCAGGTGTAGTATTTCGATAACATTGTGTTTTGCTTAAAGCTGAGTGGTTTCACTAGCTGCATCACTCCTGGAATATCCACTACACATCGTGGAGACCATTGGAATATTGTGTACTGTTCTGGTCGCCCTACTATTGAAAAGCTACAGATGCTTTGGAGAGGATGCAAAGAAGGTTTACCAGGATGCTGCCTGGACTGGAGGTTTTGTCTTATGAAGAAAAGTTGAATAAGCTCGGACTTTTCTCTCTGGAGAGAAGGAGGAAGAGAGGAGATCTGAATCGAGGTATACCAGGTAATGAGAGGCATGGATTGAGTCAATAGCCTGAGACATTTCCACAGAGCAGGATTGACTGGCATGAGGGGTCATTTTTTAAGATATTGGGAGAAGAGTATCGAGGGGTCATCAGTGGTAGGTTCTTTACACAGAGCGTTCTGAATGCATGGAATGTGTTGTCAGCAGTGATGGTGGAAGCAGAACCATTAGGGACATTTAAGTGAATACTGGACATGCACATGGACAGCAGTGAATTGAGGGGTGCGTAGTTAAGGTTATTTTATTTTACGTTAGGATTAATCTTCTGCATAACATTGTGGGCCCAAGAGCCTGCTTGGTGCTGTACTTTTCTATATTCTATGTTGTATGTTCTATTTTATAACACACTTTCCCTTTTTAAAAACAGTCTAACCTTCCATTCTTCCTACCAAAGATGCTGCCTCACAAGTTCCCACATTTTATTCTACCTGCCATTTTTTACCCATTCTCCTCATCTGTCCAAGTACTTTCGCAGCTACCTGCCTATTTGACATTTGCAAACTTAGCAACAATCCCATCAGTTCCTTTGTCCAGAATGTTAATGTATAACGTGAATAGTTGTGGTCTCAACTCTGATTCCTGCAGAACTCACCTAATCACCGACTACCTTCCATGAAAAAGACGTCTTCATCCTTACTCCCTGCCTACTGCCAGTCAGCTAATCCTTTACCCACGCTGAAAACTTGTCCCTGACAACTTGAGTTTTTTTCCTATTCTTCAGCCTGCTGTGAAACACCTAGTCAAAGCATACGTTAGTATTCGTATGTTTGAAAAATAGCCAAATTGATGCTGGAAGTTTGGATGACATGCCCTTACATTGCACAAGGAAGAATCTGATACACAAGAGAACAAATTATGTTAAGAACATAATGAAAATGAGACATGATGTACAGATTCAGTAAGTGAGCAAAAGTTGTAAAACAATGTGAGTGCATTCACACCAAAAATTAAAAAGCTAACGTATTTTAAATAGAGAATAAAAAAAAAGAGTCACGGGACGTTCTGTTTGTTGCTGTCTGTGAAAAACAGAAGATTGACTCCCGGGCATAGCAAATGACTAGGTTTCTTCACTAGACTGATTTTTGGTATGAAGGTTTTGTCTCAGGATAAACTGCTTAACATGTTAGGCCTGCATTCCTGGTTGTTTAGGTCCACAGATACCTGGAAATACATGGTCA
This sequence comes from Hemiscyllium ocellatum, assembly GCF_020745735.1. Taxonomy (NCBI): domain Eukaryota; kingdom Metazoa; phylum Chordata; class Chondrichthyes; order Orectolobiformes; family Hemiscylliidae; genus Hemiscyllium; species Hemiscyllium ocellatum. Next base: position 304,120 of record NW_026867616.1, read on the forward strand.
ATTGTTGCCTTCTTCCATAATTCCATTGACTCTGGAGCAGTTCCTTCAGATTGGATGCTGGGAAATGTAATTTTACTGTTTAACATGACAGAGAGAGGAAAGTAAATCAGTGATGGACAGAACAGTCAGCCTAACGTCAGTACAGGAAACTGTTAAGTTTTACTATCAAAGTTATATTAGCACGTGGAAAATATTTTGGGAAATTGATAATGTTTTACAGCAGTAATCAGAGATTAAATAACTGAACATTCATCCAACGAAGTTTACCGGGTGGAGCTAAGAAATAAGAAGGGAATTATAACGTTATTGAGGTTGTACTATTGGCCCTAAATAGTCAATGAGAATTAGTGGAACAACTGTGCAGGAAGACTGAGCAGATTTGCAGGAAAAATAGAGGAGCAATCATAGGAGATTGAAATGTTTCTAACAAAGAATGGGACTGCCAGAGCGTTGAGGATTAGATGGAGTGGAATTTTCTAAGTGCATTCAGGAATGTTTCCTCAAGCATTTCATAAGGGGTCCTGCACACAAAGGGGAAAACATGAACTATGTTTGTGAAATAGGGCAGAATGGGTGACTGAGGTGACAGTGGGGAGCACTTTTGAACCAGTGAAATTGGTTGTGTTAATTTCACAACAGTTTAGGAGAGTGATAATACTGGTCCATAGATTCACTTATAAAGTGGGCTCAGATAAATTTTAATGGAACTAGGCGCGATCTTGCGGGGTTGATGGAAGTAGTTTGTTTACAGGTAAACTGATCTCCGACAAGTGGGAGGTCTTTTATAAGTGTGATAGTTAGCGTTCAAGTTCTATATGTTCCTGTGAGGATAAACGGCAACGTTGGCAGGAAAAAGGAACCCAGGATGACAAGCGATATTGAGACCTTGACCACAAAAAGGAGGGATGCATCATTCAGGTATAGGCAGCTGGGAATAAAGGAAACCCTGAAGGTATACAAGGGATACAGGAGATTACTGAAAAAAAGAAATCAGGAGGGCGAATAGGCTTGGCTGAGAAGGCTAGGGTGAATCAAAAGAGGTTCTTTAATTATATTAAAGAAAAAAAGAAGAACTAGAGTGAGAATTGGGTTACCTTAAAGACCAAAGAGGAAATGTCAGTGCAGAACCAGGGTAAGGTTGTCAGTGAATATTTCTCCTTTGTGTTTACTGTGGAGAAACATTTGAATACCTTGGAACTTGGGGAAGGTATTGGTGATAACTTGGGGACATTCTATATTAGCTGAAAATGTGTTACTGGAAAAGTGCAGCAGGTCAGGCAGTATCCAAGGAGCAGGAGAATCGATGTTTCGGACATGAACCCTTCTTCAGGAAGAAGCGCTCATGCCCGAAACGTCGATTCTCCTGATCCTTGGATGCTGCCTGACCTGCTGCTCTTTTCCAGCTACACATTTTCAGCTCTGACCTCTAGCATCTGCAGTCCTCAGTTTCTCCTAGACATTCTATATTACATTAGAATAGATATGGGAGATATTAGAGTGCATGAATTTGGATACATGTCTTAGTCCTGACGAGATATATCCAAGACCACTGCAAGGGGCTCGAATAGAAATTGCAGAACTTTGGCTAGATATATTTGCAACACTGTTAGCTACAGGTGAGATCCCAAAAGATTGGAGAGTAGCGAACGTTGTGACAATATTCAAGAAAGACTACAGAGAAAAGCCTGGGAACCACAGACCAATAAGCTTGAAGTTTGTGGTGGGTTCGTTTTCTGAGAAGATTCTGAGAGATAAGGCATAAATGCATTTGGAGAGACGGGTTTTGTTTCAGAGTAATCAGCATGGCTTCGTACGGGAGATCAGCCTTACAAATTTGTAAGATTTCTTTGATGAAGTAACCAAGAATATTGATGAGGGCAAAGTGGTAGACATAGTCTGGATAGATTTCAGAAACCCCTTGGATAAGGTTCGCCTTGAAAGTTAAATCTCATGGAATCCAGGGAAATATGGCAAATTGGATACCCAATTAGCTTGATGGTGATGAGCAGATTGTAACAATAGAAGGATGCATTTATACTGGAGGACTGTGAATAGTGGAATGCCTCAGGGGTCGGTGCTGGGCCAATTGCTGTTTGTTACCTATATCAATGATTTGAATGAGAGTGCACAACACATGGTTGGTAAGTTTGCAGATGACATTAAAATAGTTGGTAACATGCACAGTGAGGAAGGTTATGAGAAATTGCAGTAGGAAATTGATCAGCCGGAGAAGTGGGCCAAGAAACGGTAAGTGGAGTTTAATCCAGATAACTGTGAGTTCTTGCATATTGGAAAGTCAAATCAAGATAGGAATTTCATGGTGAATGATAGGACGTTAAGGACTGTAGTGGATTTCAGGTGCACTCTTCTCTGAAAGTGGAGTAACAATTAGACACGGTAATGAAGAAGGCTTTTGACACACTGGCCTTCATGATTCAGGGCAGTAAGTACAGAAGTTGGGAAATTATGTTGCAGATGTGCAGTACGTTAATTAGACTGCACTTTGAGTATTGTATTCAGTTTTGGTCACCTAACTATAGGAAGGATGTTATTAAACTGGAAAGCGTGCAGAAGAAATTTACAAGAATGTTGCCAATGTCCCAACGGTCTGAGCTACAGGGAAAGGTTGGACAAGCGAATTCTTTTCTCTTTACTGCCGAGGAGACTAAGAGGGGATCTTATAGAAGTTTTTACGTTCACAAGAGGCATGGATAGAGTGAATGCACTCAGTCTTTTCCCACTCTCGGGGAAGCGAGGATTCGAGGGCATCAGTTTAATGTTCGAGGGGAAAGAATAAGAGGGAATCTGCAGGGCAACTCTTTACTCATACGATGGTACGATTTTGGATTGAGTTGCCAGTGGTCGTGGTTGGGGCAGGGATATTAACAGCTTTTGAAAGGTATTTGAATTAATACTTGAATAAGAAAGGTTGAGAAGGATGTGGTCCATGTGCAGGGAAATGGGGTTAGCGTAGATGGATGGTTTGGTCGGCTTAGACCAGTTTGGTCAAAAGGGTCTGTCTTTGTGCTGATGGGATTCTATAATCATTTGAATCTATGACTGTAGAGATTACGTGCAAACGGGATGTTTTTAATGTCTGGGGAGTCTAAAACATGTTTTAATGTTGGGTCAGATGGGAAAAGTATTTATTACTGAGATGTGAAAAGCCAAGACACTGTACATATTAAAGCATGAAGCAGTTTGTTTTTAAATAGATCATCATGGTAATCAATTAAAAAGGAAAGAACGTGGGAATATGCTTTTGGTATTGATAATATAACCGTATTGGATAGGGGAGCACTTTTAAACTGATTAATGCTGGATTTTTCCACCCAGTCTTGATGATTCCGTGTTTGAATTCAGAGGGATCCCTGTTTCACTTCTTGTCACGTATCTCCACCAATCACTACAATTTAAAATATATACCTGCGTAGGTAACATTAAAAATAAATACAGGTCTCAGACTTTATCTAGTTCAGTGTTAACAAGCTTGCCAAGTTTACATATTAAGTAAAAACATTGTCGTTATTTTCAAGCTAAAACTCCCCAAACAAAGCTACAATGAGGAAATGTAAAGCTCTTCAAAGTGTTATCTTTGAAACAGTTTGGAGGAATAAGTGAGGACTGCAGATGCTGGAGATCAGAGTCAAAAAGTTTGGCGCTTGAAAAACACAGCAGGTCAGGCAGCATCCCAGGATCAGGAGGATCAACGCTTCAGGCATAAGCTCCTCATCATGAATGCCTGATGGAGGGCTTCTGACCGAAATTTCGACTCTGCTGCTCCTCGAATACTGCCTGGGTTGTTGTGCTCTTCCAGTGCCACACTTTCTTTACTTTGAAACACTTCGAACAAATGATAGTTAAACTCATGACCAAGACGAAATAACAGATAATCCTAGATAGTGTTGCGATGCGGTTCTGCTCACACAGGCTGCTGGTCCTGGACTCCAGTCCTTGACCAGTTGTATTTGGCTGAATGACCTTTGCTTCAGCTGCCGGGTTTTTTTTTTACAAAGCATACCCCACAGAAATTCACCACAAGTGGGAAAGATGACGTTGGGTTTCTCAGCTTCTCCATGCTGCTGTATAGAGAGACAGAGGGCTGTGAGCTCATGCTGCACAGGCAGCATAAATTCTCTCCTTCTCTGAGTTCCAACATGCAATAGTTTTACCCCAACCCCAGACTGAATGTCATGAACTCTCTCTGAATGTTTCTAGACTGAAACATCTGCCATCTTTAGCAGTGCTACTTATTATTATGTCGGTCAAGAGATTTTATTTTTATGATTCATATTTTTATAATATGTCAAAATGAAAAGATCTTATTCAATGACTATTTCCCCAACATTGAGTTTCCTTCACAAGCGGAAGTATCCACTGGATATACACACAAAACACACTGCTGAAGGTCTTATATGATTCAATAAAATCACAGCTCATTCTCAGATCTCACCAACTAAACTTTGATATCATAAACTCTTCATTCCAGGAATGAGTGAAGGTCGATATCCCTGGGAATTACTACAGTTACGGAGATCAAACTACAATGCACGAAGAAAACGACTGTTTGAAAGTTCAAAGCTTTTGCAGAAACAAAGCATCGTTTCATTATCTTCTGGCACTTCCTCTATCTGCATAACGTTTTTTTGAGATTCATGAACGAGGACAGTCAAATCTCTCTGGATCACCAAGTTCTGGGATGTTTCTCCATTTCAATCTTTTCCTGCTGTTTTATCCTTTGTGCCATAATATGCTAGTTCCCATAACATACGCAGTGCTACTGTTTCTGACGAATGCTTATTCACTCACTTCCCCTGCCTATGTCCCACTGGAGAGTCTCATACTCCACTTGACAACTTATTGAATGACCATCTTGATGCATGAGTTAATTGAACACCTATAAATTCACCACCATCATCCAAATCATTCAGATACACTGACATCTTTAGCTCTCCAACAATTAAAGCTTTTCAAACCTTACATTTACACATTCATCCCGACTTTTTACTACCTTAGTATTGAAGCTTTAAAGGGCTCATTCTGTGCTTAATTACGTAATCCTGACTCTGCTTTGCATTTTAGAGAAGATGAATCTTCTATTCGAGGGTAACAATTCTGGGTGGTTGAATCGTCTTCCTCGGGCACAATAGCAGCCTCGAAGGACTGGCTAAGAAAGCTAAGAGCACGTTAAGAGCAGCAATTGACTATTGTGTCCCTCGAACCTGCTGTACTATTGAGAGATCATTGCTGATCTGATGGTGGTTGAACATCCCACTGTTCTAAACAACATTGGCTCCTTTGTCCATCCTGTGAAGCTCAAACTCAAATACTTTCCATAAACCAGACAGTCCTGCTTCCTGGAATGAGAATTTTACAGTCAGCACTGTCCTCGGGAGAAAAGAATATCCTTTTGTCAATCTGAAAAAGGAGAGCCCTTATTTAGTAATTGTTTTCCTTCACACAAATGTAAGAGCTGTGTGATACAAGTGCAAATATAGAAACATATGCAGGTCATTCAGTTGATCAACCCTATTCCACACAACCTTTAATTCAGTGTTCTATCAGGAATCAAAAGTCTGCATTGCTCCCTGGAAAGATCTGTTTAAAGTAGAAATTACATTTGTGATGATTAGGGACAATCATTTTGAAGGAGTTCAAAAATTGCTGAGGTAATGAAAACTCAAGTGGAAGTTCAGAGAGTTAAAACAGCAAGATTAGTACTAAAATGGCTGATGATTATGACTTGGTTCGTAAACCAAAATTGAGCTTCCAAAGTCAATATCAATCCATGGGGGGTAGAATTTGGGGAATAGAGAAAGCCTCTCTCAGTGAGGGAAAGATCGATAACGGTGAAGATAATAAAGATAACTTACCACAGGGTAAAATGGAAACCCATGAAGGGGAAAGAAAAGTTAAACGCTCCGGTGTTTTCACTGCAATAAAGTAGGCCATATGAAGTCACAGTGTTGGTGTTGCTGGGAGAACATACATGACCAGCAGGTGGTCATTTAGAGGCTATGGAACTCAAACTAAAAAAGACAAAAACATTTTTACTGGCTTGGACTGCGTAACAATGAAATTGAATTTTATCAGATATATCATTCATGTTAAGTAATTGGAAAACTACAGGCAGTAATAAAATCCTCAACTTTAATAATTACTCCAGCATTTTTGAAAACTTTAAAAAGACTCTTAATTGATTGCTTAGGATCCCTGACTCAATCAATATGTAGGAATCAGTATTTGTTAACAATCATAGATGAGCCTACGAGAGGTGCCGAGGCCATTTCTTTAAGCAATAATACAGGTTAAAGTATTGTAGGAGAGCTGCTCAAATTTTTGACTAGATAGGGACTACCTACAGAGTTAGCTCCAGATCAAGCGTCAAAATTTATATCAAAGTTATTCAGGGAACGTATGAATAGTTCAGGAATAAAACAAATCAAATAAACTGCCGACAATCCAGAATCGCAGGGAGCACGAGGAAGTTGGAATCAGACATTAACGACAATGTTAAGGGTGTTTTAAGAAGAGTATCCAGATGACGGCGATGAAGGAATTCTGTTTGTCCTTTTTGTCATTAGAGTTGCAATAAATAGATCGATCAAATTCAGTCCATTTGGATGAGGTTTTTGGGCATGAGGTGACATAGTCACTAAAATTGGTGAAGGAAAAATTGCTGAGACAAAATTAGGAAACCACATCTCTGGACTATGTGTCAATTTTTTGGGAATTGGTAAATAGAGTTGGGGAATGTACAACACTGATGTTTAAAAATATCAGATTATGAGATGAAGCAGGAAGCAGACAAAAAATCAAGAACTCACAATTTTACTATCAGAGATAAGGTGATAATATTGCTTCCAATGAACCTTAAAAGCAACGTTTCATTGACTTTATCGAGTCGAAAGGAGATTGAGTGAGGTGAACTGTTTGAAAAGGTCTCCAGGCAGAATGTAGTCTCACTGAGTGTGTCATGTTAATATGCTCAAAATATATTTTGGTAGGAAAGTAAAAAAGGAGACTAAGTTGCTGCATGCAGCACATAATGAAGAACACAGTTCAGAGGATTCTCAAGTGGACATTCCTCAGATTAATGTTCAATGAGGATATTGTCAAAATTGGATTAAATTATTGCATTACCTTCCATTAGAAAATCAAAATGACCAGAAACAGTAAGTAGTATCGCATGGGGAAATATATGTGAATAAACGGGGAAGTAATAATCGAATTATGCATGATTTAGAAAAATGATGAAGTGCTGTTCCACTTAAGCAACGTCCTTGTAGACTTAATAGTCTAATGATAAAAACAACACAACATCAGATGGAAGTCCAACAGGTGCATTTGGAGGCACTAGCTTTTGGAGCACTGCTCCTTCAACAGGTGGTTACAGGGCCACATAACGGCCTCTGAAGTTGTCACACTTGTTAACAAAAGACATTGAACACATGCTCCTGGACAACATAATCAAATCGAGTTGTAGTGACTGGAGCTCACCAATGATAATGGTTTCTAAACCAGATGGTACACAACGTTTATGTCAGTACAGATACAAAATCTGATTCACACCTGATTCCACATTTGGAAGACTGTATTGAGAATTGGAACACACATATATTTGCTCGCATGTACCTTACCTCAAAGAGCAGAAACAATTTTGGGTTTTGAAACACCGAATAGACTACATAATTTAGAGTTATGTTATTTGTTATGAAAAATACACCAGCCACATTTCAGAGTAGGAACTAGTAAATTCATTTCAATATTACCCAGTTGTTTGTTATGTATGGATAACCTGGTGATTTTTAGGCATAAATAGTGAGAACATTTTGAGTGATTGAGTCAGAGAGATGTGATGCACAGGAACAGAACGTTCAGTCCAACTCATCCATGCCGATCAGTTATCCTAAACTAATCCCATCCCATTTGCAAGCAACGGTCAAATATCCATTGAATACTTTTTCTATTTTTCCTGTTATCAAAGTGCAGGTGTACTGTACCTTTATCAGAGTGCAGGTGTACTGTACCTTTATCACAGTGCGGGTGTACTGTACCTTTATCAAAGTGCAGGGTGTACTGTACCTTTATCACAGTGCAGGTGTACTGTACCTTTATCAGAGTGCGGGTGTACTGTACCTTTATCACAGTGCAGGAGTACTGTACCTTCATCAAAGTGCAGGTGTACTGTACCTTTATCAGAGTGCGGGTGTACTGTACCTTTATCACAGTGCAGGAGTACTGTACCTTCATCAAAGTGCAGGTGTACTGTACCTTTATCACAGTGCGGGTGTACTGTACCGTTATCAGAGTGCAGGTGTACTGTACCTGTATCACAGTGCGGGTGTACTGTACCTGTATCACAGTGCGGGTGTACCGTACCTTTATCAGAGTGCAGGTGTACTGTACCTTTATCACAGTGCGGGTGTACTGTACCTTTATCAAGGTGCAGGTGTACTGTACCTTTAGGAAATGTGAAGAGCCAGTAAGTACTTCCTAACACAGTACAAACTGTTCTGAACGAGGGAACAATGTCACACTCGGTCAAAACCAATTCTACAGCTGTTTTGCTGTGGAAACATAATTCAAATTTGCCCAAGCCGTTTGAATTATGCCATAATATGCTAGATTCCAATAAAATTTGAAGTTAGTACTTTGATAAAATGAAAACTAATGGAACGATCTGATATTTTATAAGTAACGTGTAAAATCTCCCTAAACACCTGCATCCGATAAGAAGAACCTATCAGTCTACTAAAGATCATCTTTTTTTCCTTCACAATTTACGGACGGAAAAAATAGGACGGTCTTTTGCTCTAAAAACGTTCTTAGACCTAAAATAGTACTTGTGTTTTACATTTTTAAAATTTAATGAACAGAATGATTTCAATAAATCATGCAATCAAGAAAAAAAAACTCACTACTTCTACCTATTACCGTAAACATAAAGTAAGGTTACATGTTAAAACTATAACGTATTGTTTCTGTGCTGTAAGTCTCCCAGTTTCCTCCATGGTCAGCTGTGAATTTCACTGTTTGTTAATTTTTCCTAGATGCACTCCGATATCCAGAGATCTATGAACTCAAGCAGAAAAGGCTGTAGTAGTGCAGATTCACTTCTTTGTCAGTCGCAGTTTTGCAGAATTAAGCAAGTTGTTCGAACGAGTTCAGGAGAGAGGCTGGGTGATAAACCTGGCTAAGAGTGAATTCGTCAAAGGCAAAGTCATGTACGTGGGTCATGCTATCGGACTTCACGGAATGTGAAATGCAGATTATTCCGGAAATTTCCACTCCCTGTAAAAAAGGGATTGCCTGGACTGAGGGGGTTATTTTGCAAATTCATTCCGAATTATAAAAGTGCGGCTGCTCCACTCACTGAATTATTGAAGTAATGCAGGAAAATTCATTGAACAACACCCTGTCAGAAAGCATTTGACAGCCTGCATGCTGTGTTACTCACTGCCGCTGTATTAGCCACATCTAATTATGCAAAGTATTTCAAGATGACTATAGGTGTGAGTGATGTGGGTGTGAATGCTGTACTTTACAAGACGAAAACTAGAAGATAGAAAGAACTATTAGATGCTTCTCCAGGAAATTGAAAATTTATCAACACAAACGTACAGCAATTGAGAAGGATACTTTGAATTTGGTATCGCCAATTAAGTCTTGGTGTGGCCAATAATGTTCCTTATTCGAGTGTGTGGTGCTGGAAAAACACAGCAGATCAGACAGCATTCGAGCAGAAGGGTAATCAAAGTTTTGATCATAAGCCCTTTATCAGGAATGAGGCTTGTAGGTTCATTGGCTGGGAGATAAATGGTGGGGGTGGGGGGTGGGGGTGGAGTGAGGCTGGGGGTAATGTAGCTGAGAGTGCGTTAGGTAGATGAAGTGGAGGTGAAGGAGGTAGGTAGGAGAGAAGGATCAGCGGAGAGGTGGGAAGACAGATAGACATCTGGGAAAGGTCAAGTGGTTTGGTGCCAAGCTGGCGATTGGATCTGGGATAAGATGGAGGGAGCGGAACTAAGGAAAAAGGAGGCAACTGCATTTATGCCGTGTGGTGGAGGGTCCCAAGGCGAAAGGTGAGGCGTTCTTCCTCCGGGCGTCGGTCGAATAGAGATTGGCGTTGAAAGAGACCCAGGACCTGCATGACCTCGGAACAGTGAGAAGGGGAGTTAAAGTGTTTGGCCATGGGGTGGAGGGGCTGATTCGTGCATTCATCCCGGAGATATTCTCTGAGCCATAACCCAACGTTCCAACTCGGCACCGCCCTCATGGCAGGAGCGAACAGACTGAAATAACCTGTATTAGTGAATGTGTGCATGATTATTGTCAATATGATGCATATATGCTTTAGTGTATTAACAAATTAAGACTAAAGAATATCAAATGAACTCAACTTTATACTTTGGTGTTTCTTCTTTTAAGGAAGGAGGGTGACGCTGCTGTCATTTTAATGAGGTGATTTTGTCGATTTTTAAAAGAAAGGTCTTAAAACACAGATTTCGAGGGAAGAATCTAGTTAAGCAGTGGCAGGTGAGTGGTCAGTTCTCCTAGTTCAGGTGTTTTCTCATGTTGGTTTAGCTCTGGCAGTCACAAGTTGCTGGAGACCAGGAAGCTTGCAAACTTCAGAAAATGATTCCTAACTGACTTTGTCTCTGAAATCTCTGTGGATGATGTTCTCTTCTGCCTCGAAGAATCTGTGTTTGAATTTGACTTTTTGCTAAGGAATGTGTTTATGGGATGTGACATGATTGGAACAATGCAGCGGTAATGTTGCTGTATCGCATCAGCTAAATTTATCAATGGTAAAATTGTTCTAAATTCTTTTTTGTTTGTTCTGCTTGCGTGAAACCAAGTGGCTTGACCAGCTTCATCCCTCCTGGAATATTAGCCTCACATCTGACTTTAAACTAAGAAAACGTTAGTGTCCAGACTGCATTCTTGAACTATAACACCTTTGAGATAATAAATACCTGCTTATTTTCACCTTAGATTTGTGGGGCCCAGACTATAAACTGTGCAGCCTACTTCTGACACCCGGGAATGGGGAAGCATGATCTTAGCAGCTACCTGTCAAATAAAGTCTGTAACATTTCCATCTGAATAAGATCACTGCTCCTTCACATAAACTCCCGGGTGTATAGGGCCAACTTTCACCATTCCCACTGATGATGACCACATTATCCCACAAATCAAACAAGTAAACTGGCTCTGAAAATGCTTCAAATGCAGTTATAATCATTCTCATCAAATTGTACTGTTGATGCTCACTGTTTCAAATCTTCTTTGTTTTGTGTATATTGTCAGAACTCGCTCCTCATTCCTAAAGAATCCATCACTCGACTCTGCATTGAGTTTATTTGACATGATTCCAAAAATGCACTGCTCAAACACGGATGACTGGGGAACATTATATAAACAGCATTCCCACTGTTTTGTGTTTATTTTCTTTTGGTTAATGGCACATGCAGACTCTCACTCACCTTTAATCAATAGGATTATAATTCCTAAACAAATTTAATTCAATAACATTTGATCATATTTCGTTCTGATGCACAATGTATCATAAACATCTCGAAATCATAAATGGGCCCTTCAACCCATTGTGTCAAAGGAAGAAATGGAACTCGCTATGCACAATTATCCACTCACATCTCCAGATTGTTCTTTTTTTTTCCTCTCTCTCTTTGTATTTTATATATATACACACACAATATGCTTTCTAATCAACAGCTTATTTTCTTTCCAGATTTCGTACTCTGCAAATTTTGAAGGCAACTTGATAATGAAATTGTTGGAATTTAGAATGATTCTGGACATTCCCCCCACTATTTCTAGCCATTCTTCCCTCAATGATCGCAAAGTCTTCTATTTAGACTCTTAAATGTGCTGCTGCATTGTGATAGAAAAGGTGTTAGATTGAAAGAAGTTAACTGGAGCCCTGTGCTCAGTGACTGTAATTAATGCAAATCTTCATGGATTCTAACATTATCGCTGAAGACTTTCTCTCTTCTATTAATACCAGAGTCCTGTCAATGAGCTAGCCTATAGCATCTGTAGAAACATCATCTCGACACTAAGCAGGGATCAGCAGCTCCACAGAAAAGGAGAGAAGAGATCAGAGTCTGAGAACATTCGACTGGAATGTTACAGCAATGGATCAGAATATAACAACATTAAACTGGAATGTTACAGCAATGAATCATAGTTTTATAGCATTAAACTGGCATGTAATGACAAGGGGCAGGAGTTTATCCTATGGTCTTTCCTGGCTTTCTCAGGAGTGGCCAACCTTGTCAATACGGATCATGTGTGTACTTCGGGTGATCCAAGCTGGTTATTATCCCATCCTCGCTATCATTGGTGTCCCTGGTAAGTGTCTCTATCTTACCATTTACTGTATTAGGCGTGTTGCACAGACTTACTGTCCTTTTTTAAATTCTAAAAGGATTGAAACGTGTCATAATATCCATTCGTTATCTTTATCTCATATCAAACAAGTTTAAGCGAAAAACAAAGATCAGCAAGGTAGCCTACATGTGGAACCGCTGAAGATGGGGGAGACTTAATTGAAAATTTTGCATTAATATTTACTGTGAAGAAGGACATAGAAGATTATAGAATGTGGGAAGTAGATGGGGAATTTTTTTTTAAAGTTCATATTACAGAGGAGGAGGTGCTGGATGTATTAAATGCATATAGGTGGATAAATTCCCAGGACCTGACCCTGTAACTCGATATGAAGTTCGGCAACTGGTTGCTGGGTCCCTTGCTGAGATATTTGTATCATCCTTCGTCACAAGTGAGGGGCCAGGAGACTGGAGGTTGGCTAACATGGTGCCACTGTTTCAGAATGGTGGTAAGGAAAAGCCAGAGAAGAATTGACCAGTGAACCAGACATCAGTGGTGGGCAAGTTGTTGGAGGGAATCCTGAGGGACAGGATTTATATGTATTTGGAAAGACAATGACTGATTTTGTTTAAACAACATGGCTTTGTGTGTGCAAACTAATGTCTCACGAACTTGTTTGAGTTTTTTTTGAAGAAGTGATGAAAAGGATTGATGAGAGCAGAGTGGTACGTGTGATCGATATGTATTTCACTAAGGATTCAATAAGGATCCTGGTGCTAGACTGATTAGCAATGTTGGACCACATGGAATACAGGGAGAACTAGCCATTTAGCTACAGAACTGGCTCAAAGGTAGAACACCGAGTTTAGTGGTGATGGAGGCTTGCCATTAAAACTGGAGGCCTGTGACCAGTAGTGTGCCACGATGATCAGTGTTGTTTCCATAACTTTTCGTCATTTATATGGATGGTTTGGAAGTATAGTTATCAGCAGATGACACCAAATTTGGAGATCTTGTGGACATCAAAGATCGCTGTCTCAGAATAAGATGTCCCGAGAACTGGCAGATGGAGTTTAATTCAGATAAATGTGAGGTGCTGCATTTTGGAAAGGCAAATCATAGCAGGATTTCTACAGTCAATGGAAATGTCTCGGGGGTGTGTCGCTGAACAGGGACCTTGGAGTGCACCTTCATAGTTCCTTACAATTGAAGTAGCAGATAAATAGAAAAGTGAAGAAGACTTTTGTTATGCTTTGTTTTATTGGGCAGAGCATTGAGTTGGTAATTGGGAGGTGAATTTGGGGCATTACAGGAATGGTTAGGCCATATTTGGTATATTGTTTGCTGTTCTGGTCTCCCTCTTATCGGAAGGATGTTTTGAAAGTTGAAATAGTTCAGAAAAGATTGACAATAATGTTGCCAGGGTTGGAGGATTTGAGCTATAGGGAGAGGTTGAATAGACTGGAGCTCTTTTTCCTGGACCTCCGGAGGCTGCTGGGTGACTTTGTAGAGGATTATAAAAGCATGATGAACATGGATAGTGGTAATAGAAAAGGTATTTGTCCCTGGAGTGGGCATGTCTCGAACTAGAGGACATTTGTTTAGGGTGAGAGGAGAAAGACTTAAAAGAGATGTAAGGTTCAACTTATTCATGCAGAGGGTGGTACGAATATGGAATGAACTGCCAAAAGAAATAGTGGTGCCTCTTACAAGTACAACATTATAAAAGCATCTGGATGAAGTTCTGACTAGAAAGGGTAAACAGGGATTTAGGCCAAGTGATGTCAAATAGTGATTGGTTGCCACAGCGGACGCTGATGGGACCCCAGTTATTCAAAATACATATTCATGATTTGGATGAAGGAGACAAAATGTATCGTCTCAAATGCAAATGCAACCAAGTTGGCTGGGAGGGTGAACAGTGACGAAGATGCAGAGATTCTTCAGCATAATCTGGGTGAGTCGAGCAAATCGATGGCACATGCAGTATAATATGAATAAATGCGAGGTTATTCACTATGAAAGCAAACTAATAAAGTATATTACTGTCTGAATGGCTGTAACTTGGGAGACGGGATTTCTCAGCGGGACCTTGGTGTCCTGCCTAACCAGTCTCTGAAAATTGTCATGCAGGTGCAGCAGGCGGTAAAGAAACCAAAAGGTATATTGGCCTTCATTGTGGGAGATTTCGAGTGCAGGAGCAGGGATGTGTTGTTGCAGGTTTCCAGGGCATTGATGAGGCCGCACCTAGAATTCTGTGTGCAGTTTTCGTCTCCTTTTCTGAGGAACGATTTTGCTGCTCTTGAGGGATGACAGCGAAGGTTTACCAGGCTGATTTCGGGTTTGGCAGGACTGATGTATGAGCGGTGGGATTGTTTTCACTGTAGTTCAGACGATTGCATTGCGGGGATCTCAAAATGACGAATAGAATTCTAACAGAACTAGACAGGGTAGGTGCAGGAGAATATTCCCGATGGTGAGTGTGTCCAGACCTGTCAGTGTCCAAGGATTTAGGGTGGGCAATTAATATCAGAAAGAGAAGCCATTTCTTCACCCAAAGAGTGATGAGCCTCTGGGAATCATTATCACAGGAAGTAGTTGATGCCAAAACATTGAACGTTGTGAAGAGGTGGGTCGTTATTGCACTTTGGGCAATTGGATTGAAGGTTAGCAGCATTAGGCCTACTGAGGTGGATGATCAGCAATGTTGCGATGAATGATGGGACCGGATCGAAGGGCCTAATGGCCTCCTCTTATCGTCTGTATTTCTACGTTTTCTATGTTTCAATGTTACATTCATAGGCACTACTGGTGTTGGTGTTCAAGATGCTGACCATCAGAAAATGGTACAATATTCACAGTCTCTCATTTCGCTGGAGAGATGGAGTGTCCCAATATTCAAATTGTTGAGAGTACTGGAACATCTGACACTGTCTCCAAAGAAAGAGAAATGAACAGAAGAGATCAGGGAACGAAACTACTGTAATCACCAATAAGTGGTCATGCTGTGTATTTGTGGAAAGTAACATACTTGACTCTGTGGAAAGTAATTGGAGAGGTTTCCTCAGCTGTGCTTGAGCTGCAGCATAGATTCACTTAGGATATCCAATGTGACTGGCAAACTGAGCAAACATTTTAGAATGGGAAAATCCATGTAAAGAAGTAGGAGGCTGATGTTGGGCTAGGGCAGGAAGTTGAGCAGTTTGGATATGAACAATATATCCTGAGTTTTCCAGGAACACTTCCCCAACAAGTTGGGAAAGCAGGAGCACAGAGTGAGGCAAGTCGTGTTCAAAGAAGAGGTTGTGCCACAGCTGTGTCACCCATTCCCTTTCAACAAATTATTTAGACTTACACCAGGTGAAGACTGGGCTCACATTAACCATGAAGGTCACGGTTTTATTGAGTTCCTATGATCCAGAACTCGCCAGGCAGGAGTAGATGTAAATTACATCATCTCCCACAATGCTGTCCATTGATGTATCCATTAGCTGATGGAGAGAACCTACTCCATGCGAGGTGTACACATTGTTTCTGTTTTCCGGGTGGATGACAGCAAATAATCTCAGAAATACCAGTGAACCGAATAACTTGTATTGAGTTGAATATGTCGATGGAGCCATTGTTTATTGTTCTTCGCAGGTTATCTTGCAATTGATTGTTTTTGGTCTGCTGAAGGCTATTTGGTGTAGGTGGAAACAAAATGACATTCAGAGGGAATTCGAGAGTTTCGACACACAAACTCTGAATGAACAATATGTTTCCAAGGCAAGATGAGCAAGTGACTTGCGGAGAAACTTGTCAATGTAGTGTTCCCACCTACCTGCTGCACTTGTCCCTCGGGGTGGATTTGTTTGTCGGTTTTGAAGGTACTGGCTAAAGAAATGTAATGATTTACTCTGAGGCATATTGCAGATTCCATGACAAGTAATGACAAAGAATTGCATGAAATTAATAGGTGAGGAATAGGGAATCAGAGGAACTGAACACATGGATAAAGGGAAGATACAGGATCGAGGTTTTGGATTCCTGGATAATTGGGTCTCTTTCTGAGGTAGATGGAACATCTCCAAACAGGATGCTCGTCACCTGAACCAGAAGGGTACCAATAGCCTTGAATGAGGGAGAATTTGAAATACTCTCTGGAACAGTTTAAGCTAATTTCGCAGGGGTATAGGAACCAAAATTGTAGTTCCAACATACAGGAGGTTGAGAACAGTGAGGTAAGAAAAATGGTTTCAACGTCGCAAGAGGGCACTATCAAGCAAGAAGGTGATTTACTGTGTGTCTATGTTAATGCAAGGAGCATGCAGAATGACTTGGGTGAACTTGCATCATGGGTTAGAACGTTGGAGTTCGATGTTGTGGCCATTTCAGAGACATTGTGGAGCAGTGATAGGAAAGGTTATTGCAGGTTTCTGGATTTAGATGTTTCAGAAAGAAGAGGGAAGACTGTAAGAGATGGGGGCGTTGGGGAAGATGGTGTGGCATTGTTAATCAAGGACAGTATTATAGTGGCTGAAAATGTGTTGCTGGTTAAAGCACAGCAGGTTAAGCAGCATCTCAGGAATAGGAAATTCGACGTTTCGAGCATAAGCACTTCATCAGGAACGGGCTTATGCTCGAAACGTCGAATTTCCTATTCCTGAGATGCTGCCTAACCTGCTGTGCTTTAACCAGCAACACATTTTCAGCTGTGATCTCCAGCATCTGCAGACCTCATTTTTTACTCCAGTATTATAGTGGCAGAAAGGACGTCTGAGTGTTCGTCTGCTGAGGTAGTAAGAGCTGGTGTTAGAAACAGGGAAGGAGAGGTAACCCTGTTGGGAGTTTTCTATAGGCCTCCACATAGTTCCAGAGATGTAGTGGAAAAGATAGCGAAAATGATTCTCGTTACGAGCGAGAGTGAAAGCGTAATTGTTATGGGGGACTTTAATTTTCCAAATATTGTCTGGGAACATTATCGTGCAAGTACTTTAGATGTGTCAGTTTTTGTCCAATGTGTACACGATATGTAGACAGGCTAAAAAGGAGCGATGCCACATTGGATTTGGTACTGGGTAATGAATTGGGCACGATTTTAGATTTGGAGGTAAGTGAGCAAATTGGTGATAGCGATCACAATTTTATTATGTTTACTTTAGCGATGGAAAGAGATCGGTATATACGGCAGGGCAAGAGTAGTAGCTGGGAGAAAGCTTAAATAGGATGCAATGCGGCAAGATTTAGGAAGTACAGGATGGGGAAGGAAACTGCAGGGATTGTGTACAATTGGAATGTGGAGCTTATTCTAGGAATAGCTACTGTGTGTCCTTTAAGAGTATATGCCTGTCAGACAGGAAGGAAGTGGTTGAGCGAGGGAGCCATGGTTTATTAAAGAAGTTGAATACCTTGTCAAGAGGAAGAATAAGTCTGATGTTATGGTGAGACATGAAGGGCTCAGTTAGAGCGTTTAAGAGCTACGAATTAGCCAGGAAAGATCTCAAGAAAGATATGAAACGAGCCAGAAGAGGACATGTGAAGCCGTTGGAAGGTAGGATCAAGGAAAATCTTAAGGATTTTTCTAGGTATTTCAAGAATAAAATACTGACTAGAGTAAGATTAGGGCCAAACAAAGATAGTGTGGGAAGCTGTGCATTGAGGCAGATGAGATGGGAATGCGCGAAATAAATATTTACGTCATTCTTCACTCTGGAATAAAGATGACGTTGTCGAGCAGTATACTGAGATACAGGCCACTAGACTAGATGGGACTGAGGTTCAAATGGAAGAGGTGTGAGCAATTCTAGAAATCGTCAAAATAAATAAGTCCCATGGGTTGTATGGGTTTATCCTACAATTCTCTGGAAAGACAGTAAGGAGATTGCAGACTGTTTGGCTTTGATCTTTATGTCGTCATTGTCTACAGGAATCGTGCCAGAAGACTAGAGGGTAGCAAATGTTGTTCTCTTATTCCAGAAGGGGAGTGGAGACATCCATGGGAATGATAGACCAGTGCGCCTTGCTTTATTTGTGGATAAAGCATTGGAAAAGGTTATAAGTTATAGGATTTAACATCATCTAGAAAGGAATAAGTTGATAGGGCTAGTAAACATGGTTTTGTGAAGGGTAGGTCGTGCTTCAGAAACCCGATGGAATATTTGAGAAGGTGGACAAACAGCTGGATGAGCGTAAAGAGGTTGACGTGGTGTATGCAGATTTCAGTAAAGCATTTTATAAGTTTCCCCACGGTAGCTTATTTCACAAAATACGGAGGCATGGGTTTGAGGATTGTTTAGTGGTTTTGATCAGAAGTTGGCTAGTTGACAGAAGACAGAGGGTGATAGATTAGATTTTTTTTTTAGATTAGATTAGATTAGACTTACAGTGTGGAAACAGGCCCTTCGGCCCAACAAGTCCACACCGACCCGCCAAAGCGCAACCCACCCATACCCCCTACATTTACCCCTTACCTAACACTACGGGCAATTTAGCTTGGCCAATTCACCTGACCCGCACATCTTTGGACTGTGGGAGGAAACCGGAGCACCCGGAGGAAACCCACGCAGACACGGGGAGAACGTGCAAACTCCACACAGTCAGTCGCCGGAGTCGGGAATTGAACCCGGGTCTACAGACGCTGTGAGGCAGCAGTGCTAACCACTGTGCCACCGTGCCGCCCACATAGTTGATGGGAAATGTTCATCCAGGGGTTCAGTTACCACTGGGGTACTGCAAGGATTTATTTTGGACCACTGAGCTGGCTGAGGGTGTAGAAAAAATCTATTTTGTAAATAAATTTATTTCTATTTCTGCCTTCTGATCCATAGATTATTCCTGAATTAACCAATACTGACTGTTCTGTTATAACAGAGGAGTCCGCATCATGAAACGCTGCTGTGATCTCCCACATGCACTGACTTTATTCCTCTCTCAGCCTTTACCTGAGCCTGAACAAGTTTGTGTACAATTTCAGCATTCTATTTTAAAGTGAATGGAGTTTCTTCCTAATTTTCATATCTGTATTGCAGCCTCGATCTGTATCCCTGCCTCAGACACTCTGCTTCTGAAAACATTCATCCATGTCTCGGTCTGCTTCAGTCTCAACTGTTCTAATAATCGTCTTATTGGCGTCTCACTTTATACTCTCCATTACCTCAGTTTATCCTCAACTCTGCGGCTTGTTCATCAACACACGGAGTCTCATTCATTTACCACCCCTATAATTATTGACCTACAGTTGCTTCGGGTGTGGGAATATCTCATTTTAAAGTTCTCATTCCTATCAGTGTCTCTGGCATCACTTCTCCAATTAGTCTCATTCCTCAAATTATTTCTCATAGACCCTCAAACGTGTTTTCCCTTCCAGATTTGTGCTTAAAATGAATGCGTTTCTTTCTGTTTCCATCGTTGACCATTATCTGAGACCCTGTACAGCTGGTGGCACTGTGTCATTGTTTGTATTTTCATTTACTTCCCAAGGCGTCACACGTGAAGCTCCCTGTCAGACAGGGATATCAGCAACTTTGACTCATGACTTTCACAATTCTTCTCTGTCAATCAATTGAGACTCTGTGTTAGTCATCGTTAGCTGATCATACTTGAATCCACATGGGGAAACCCCTTGGAAGTTTGAAAAGAATCAGGCATGAATTACAGACTTTTGGACTACAGGTACAAGGAGTGGTTAGGAAGGCAAATGTAATTTTCTCCTTCATTGCTCAAGGGGTTGCGGTGAAAAGCAGAAAAGTACTGTTGCAGCTGTACAAGGTGCTGTGAGATCACATCTGCAGTACTGTGTGCAGATTTCATTTCCGTACTTGAAAAAGGATGGCACTGGAGGGGGTGCAGATGAGGTATATTCTGGCATTGGGTTGGGTGGTGATCTATGAGGAGAGACTGAGTAGATTGGGATTATATTTAATGGAATTCAGAACAATGAGAATTTGAGAAACATATAAAACAATGAAGAGAATGGATCATATGGAAAGAGAGAGGATATTTCCACTGACAGGTGAAGCTTGGATAAGAGGGGGGCACAGCTGCAAGATTAGAGAAAGCAGATTTAGGACTGAATTGGGAAAGAATGTCTTCACCCAGAGGGTTATTAATCTGTGGAATTCCTTGCCTGGGAAGTAATTGACACTATTCAGGAAACTTTTTTAAAATAAGGTTTTATTTTTTCTGACAATGGAAGAAAATAACGGATACAGTGAGAGGTTGAGTAAGTGGAGCTGAGTCCACAAAAAGGTCAGCCGTAATCTTATTGAATGACGGAGCAGGGTCGAAGGGCTGGACGACCTACTCCTGCTCCTAGTTCTTACGTTATTATCAACAGCTCAAGAACGTGTTGCTAACAATTAGCTGGAAAAGAGACTGAATGGAAGTTCAGTTGATAAAATTGACAGATATTTAAATAAACATTTCACAACAATCGAGCATGATTGGGAGACGATGGCCTTGTGGTATTATCGCTAGATTGTTGAATTAATAGGCTCCGATAACGCTCTAGGATCCGAGTTCCAATCCTGCCACGGCAGATAGTGAAAATTTATTTCCATGAAAACAATCTCGAGTTAAAAATCTCATGATGACCATGAATCCATTGTCAATTGTTGGGAAAACCTCTCTGAATCAGTAAAGTCCTTTACGGAAGGAATCTGCCATCCTTACCTGGTCTGGCATACACGTGACTCTAGTCCCTCAGCAATATGGTTGTCTCAGAACTGCTTTCGGTTCTGGATAGGCAATTAATGCTGACGTAGCCAATGATTTCGTGAACAAATTTTAAACATCAAAAAGGAATTGATGAGATTGTAAACTTTGTATGATAAGCAAATATAATCAGGGTGAGTGCCTAATGACAACACGGGCGCACAAATGATGAAAACTGCTGCTAGACCAGAAGTTTGGGACTTTTTTTTAGAGGCCACTAGTTGAAAGCTGTAAAGCGAATAAAGTTGGAGACAATTGATTTAGGAAGGTCAATTGTTGCAAAGTATTAAAAAAATGACATGAGGCTCCATGTGGAAATAAAAATAAGAAAAAGAAAACAATAGCTAAAACCTTTTTTTTGAACATTTGGAAGATGACATCGTGAAATTCCACACAGGAAAAACGGAAACTCTCAAATACCTCAAACAACCATTTTATATTGGTTGTGACCCTGTTTCGACAGAGAATATCCCAAAGGATCGCAGGCCTTTTTTTCAGGAGAACTCGTTTGATAAAGGCTATGATTATCATCAACTATCCATCAAAAACTAATAGTCAGATTTCGAAAGAATGTGCTCCAGACATATTCCTGGCATTTGTTGAAATATCACTACAGTCCAAGGGGATTTCAGTGGATTCAAAGGTCTTACTGTGATGCCTGTCTTCAAGGAAGGAGGAAGGCATAAAGCATGGAAATAAAGGCCAGGTAGCCTTATGTCTATTATTAGGAAACTGCTTGAGTCCATTATTCAGGAAAATAAATTGTGATTTACAATAATTTAATGGAATTGAACAGACTCAATCGAGTTGTCTGAAAAGGAGAAGCAATGATAATAAAAGTGAAACCTTAGATTGTGTAATTAGATTTGGTAAGCATTTTGTGAACTACCATATAAAGCGTGTATTGCACAAGATAGGAACTTGTGGGTTATTGTTCAGAGATTGAACATTTGTGCAGACATAAAGGAGTGAGTCTTGATGAATATGTCTGTGTGAGTTCAGAGAGCCAGAATAAATGGAGTGCCACAAATGTCAGCCCTTGGACTTCCAGTTGCTTACTCTCTGTATTAAAGGTTTTCTTTGCGGTGTGTGTGTGTGGGGGGGGGGGGGGGGGGGGGGGTTTGGGGGGATGTAGAATGCAATCAATGCATATTCGATTATGGTAAAGGTAGGTTGGAGTGCATGGTGTGTTAAGGATGTAAGTAATCTGCACTATGTAATTGGGACACAGAGTTCATTGTAATAAAGTATGAGGTCTAGCACTTCAGAATGAATAATAAAAAAAGCAAATGATTATTTATATGGAGAGCGACTGTGAAAACAAAAGACCAGCGTAGAGCGATTTGGGCGTTGTGTGCATGCAAGGTCTGAGAAACCATAAGGATTGATCAATTTCTAGAAAAGGATCATGTGTATGCCAGGGCATTGTGGAAGGAAAGATATGTAGGTTGGAGAGTTGGGCTGAGAAATTGCAGATGGAGTTCAATCCTGCCAAATGCGAGGTCATGCATTTTGGAAGATACAATTCAAGAGCGAATTATACAGTAAGTGAAAATGTCAAAGGAAAATTAATGTACAGAGAGATTTCTGGGTGTTCAAGTCATTTGATCCCTGAAGGTGGCAATGCAGGTCAATAGATTTGTCAAGAAGACGTATGAAATGTATTCCTTCATCAAACGGGATATTGAGTACAGTATTTGGCAGGTCATATTACAGTTCAGTAAGACTATGGTTCAGCATTATATTTAGTACATTTCTGGTCTTCCACATTACCAACACGATTTTGATGATTTGGAGAGAGTGCAGAAGAGGTTCACTAGGATATTACCTGATATGGAAGGTGCAAGCTATGAAGAGAAGTTGAGTAGATTAGGATTATTATCATTCAAAAGACAAAAGTCGCGGAGGGGGAATCTGAATGAGGTCTACAAAATCATGAGAGGTATAGGTAGGGTGGATAGCAAGCAGATTTTTTTCCCCAGAGTGGTTAACTGAATTTCTCGGAGCCATGAGATTGGATCTGTTGATGGGACGTATATGTGGTAAATTCAGTATGCAGAGGGTGGGGGTTCCTGGAACGCGTTGCCAGTAGTGGTATTATGGTGGACACAATAGTGTCATTTAAGACCTCTCTAGACAAATATATGAACGGGCAGGGAGTAAAGAGATACAGATCCTTAGAAAATATGCTTTGATAGAAGAACTGGGTCGGCGCAGGCTTGCAGGGGTGAATGGCTGTTCCTGTGCTGTAATATTCTTCGTTATTTTTTCATTGATCTTTGTTCTTTGAAACTATGGAAAACCAGCAGATGTAGTTGAATCATTTATACATACAAGTAAATTACTGGAGGACTGGAGAGTGGGTAAGACTGCATCTTTAGAAAGGCTGGAAGGAAAAGCGTGGAAACGATAGTCTGTGTGTCTGACATTGGTGACGAGTAAGTTGTTGGAAGACATTCTGAAAGATAAGATTTACATGACTGGAAAGGGAATGGCTGATTTGTATTGGTCAGAAAGGTTTTTATGAGATGAATCATGTTTTACAAACATGATTTTAGTTTGTTTTAAATGAATTAAACAGAAAGATTGATTGTAGCAGAATGGTAGATGTTGTTTAAATGAACATTAGCAAAGCCTTTGATTAGGTTCTGCATGGTAGACTAATTAATAAAGTTAGAGCACATGGGATTGTGGGTAAGCTTGATAACTTGATGTAAATTCGGTTTTACAGAAGGAGACAGAATAGAGGATTTTGCTTTGGCCTGGAAGCCTGCGACAAGCAGTGTTCCATAGGGATCAGTACTGGATGGACTTTCATTTGCCATTGATGTAAAAGGTTAGGATGATAATATCGAACGCATGGTTGGTACGTTTACAGATGACACCAAAATTGCTGTTATATTGGGCAGTGAGACAGGTGTCTGCGATTGCAAAGAGATATTGTTCAATTAGGTCAATGGATGGAGGAGTGACAGATGGAGGTCAGATAATGTAAACGTGAGGTACTGCATTTTGGTAAAATAAACAAGTGCATGAAGTAAATCACGTACTTAGACGGCCCCAGGTAGTACTTTAGGCCAGAGAGATCGAGGGATTTTGGTACATAAGTCTTTGAACTTTATATAAAACGTGGAAAAAGGATTTTAGAAGGCATTCAGTACGTTTGCCTTGGTCGCCCAGACGTTTCACTATAGGTGTCGGTATTTCATACTGAGGTTGTACAGGGCATTGATAAGGCCTCTTTTGGAGTACTGAGTCCAATTCTGATCACTCAGTCAGAGGAAGGACATTATTAAGCTGATTAGGGTTAAAATATATTTCCTGGCACGTTGCTAAGAATGGAGGGATTGGGGTATAAGGAGAGATTGGATCGGATCATATGTTTGATTCCCTGGACCGCAGAAGATCCAAGGGTAACATTATAAAATCATGAGGAATATTGATAAGGTGAATGGCATGTTTCTGTTCCCTCGGACGGAGGATTTCTAAACCAGCAAGAATATTTTAAAGTGTGAAGAGAAAGATATCAAAAGTATTTGAGGGGCAATTTGTTCTTACATAGAAATATTAGTGTGTGAAATGCACTTTCAAAGGAAGTGGTGGGTGCAGATACAGTGACATCATTTGAAAGATGTTTGGGTAGGTACAAGAATAGGAAATTTTGGGAGGGATATGGGCCAAACTTAGGTTGGTAGTATTAGTTGAACAAAAGGTGTGCTTCCATGTTGTTCGACTCTGTGAGCATGATTCTTTTGCTTTTAATAAAAAAAAGTTTATGACTTTCCAATATCTGTGTCAAAAGGAATACTTATTCTTAAAATGGATTTCCTAGTTTTAGTCTCCCATACAAGAGGCAATGTCCATCAGGTATTCACCTGATACACGGTTTTCAAGATCTTGTTTAGTACAGGAGAAAAGTCACTTATACAGAGACCTCAAATGCATATCCTTCATAATACAAGGGCTTCAACTCAGGAACAATAAAGTGAAGTACCTTTGGAAGTTTCTAAATCAAATGATATTTTTTTCCCGGAAACCAAAATAGCTTCTGATAACGGATATAGACTGATCCCTAGAGCACTCACTGGCTTCAGTTTCACAAGAAGAAAATCAAAATAAAACTCTACTCACAACGTTCTGCTGTAAATCAGGAACAAAAAAAAAAGTATATCTTGTAAAATATCAACGGAACTGGCAACTTCTGTGAAGAGAAATCAGACTATCTTGATAAATTATTTTATCCTGGGCTCTTTAAAGTTATTTCCAGGCACAGGTAACGAACAATCTTCCAGAGCAACTAGAGCAAATAGTTTGTGAGGCCTTAGTTATTTCTCTTAAAGTTGAATAATAGAAGCAGCCTCAATGAGTACAGTCAAGCTCTCATAGAACCAGGGCATATAGTCAGTAGTTTGCAGCAGTTGTAGCCGGGATCTCAACAGGGTTGGAAACTACATGTCGCTGGCTGCTACTCTCTCTGAATTTTCCCTTCTGGGTTGCAGGAGTTGCGTTGCCCTGCAATTTGTTTTTCTGAATTTTGTGCCCAGGGTGTATTTATGTGCTGTTCCCACATTGGAACAGTTACTGTTTCGTAGTAAAACAATTCTTTAAGTTTGGCTCAGTTTTCCAATCGAGTTAAGTTATTCCACGTTCATCTTTCTTTGATTATACTTTTACGATTGTGTTCGAACAATTTGTGTTTTGCGTAATGTCAATTCGTTTGATCAATTGAATTGGATCTGGAACACGGCACCTTCCATTTACCTTTAAAATAAGAAAATGTTAGGGTCCAGATTAACTTCTTAATCACTTTTCAGAGTTCTGATCTCATCTGTAACACTGTAATGGGATCACTCTTATTTTGGAAACAGTGGATTAATTGAAATGGGGGATTATACCTTGTTTCCTCGTTTGTTTAAAAGGATGTAATATCAATTACTGCCGGTTCACCAATTCCACTGTGCAACCAACAGATTTCATAGAATCCGATCAGTGTAGAATTCAGTATATCTAGTTCACACTGACCTGCCATAGAATGTCACACAATCATTTCCCTCCCGGTAACCCTGTGTTTCACATGGCTAATCCATCTAAGCTGCATATCCCTGGGGCATTATGGGCAATTTAGCATGGTCAGTCTACCAAACCTGCACATCTTTAGACTACAGGAGCAAAGTGGAGAGCTCATCGTTTGTTTGAGAATGTATCAATTACTGCGAATCACTCACAATGTGCGGTTATGTGATTCTTCACAGAATCGCCTTGGCAACAGGAAGGAGTTTGTCTGATCGCTTGCAATGTTGACTCTGAGATATTAGAGAAGGAGGTTCACATGTCTAGCATTGATCTGCTGGCACCATTAGGTCATTGAGAATGCTTTCGCACTTATCATTTGTCAGAGTGTAGAGCAAATCAAATGCAAGTAGCAGAACGTGAAATGAAATTATCTCGTCTCATTCCATCAATGGTTCACTGAAGACAACTGCTATGGAAACACTCCTAATATGTGCACTGTTTGTCATTAATACCTCCCAAAGACAAATTAATTCTACATGGCAGAGGGGGCCCAGACGTTTCTCTATATAAGCCCCAGTACAGCTGCAATCCTCTCCACACCCCTCTAGAGAGAGACTGCATGCATGTGTGTGTGAGTGTGTCTGTGTGTATTTCTATTGATGTTGCTGTTGGCGTGCATGATGCTGTGACCTGCTGCCCACCCTCTCTGACTGGAGTCCAGACGGTTTTCACCCTCCATCACTGTCTATGCAGTGGAGTGGAGAGGCCAGCAGAATGTCGAATTCCATCACATTAAGCAACGCAGGGACCATCAGACCAGTCTCACACAGAGATACACACAAATACTAATACGCACAGTTACACACTCTAATACATACATGCAGATGCAGACATACGAATAAATGGGCATGCGCTCACACACACACACACACACACACACACACACAGATATACTGACACGAGACAAACATGGGAGTCGATCGGTATTTCTCTTTCTCTGTGATAAATTCTCACTATTTCACCCACTCAGTAAGGTATGCCACATTGTTTCTATTTCTCTGCTTGCAGCATGACTTTTTTTTTCTCTGGGTCTTTGGGATGTGTGTTGTTATGTTTGACGCTCGTTTGCTATCAGTGTATGCCTTGATCACACCAGTGAGTCTGTCAGTATTTCAATTGTTCTGCAGGAGAAAGTAAGGACGGCAGATGTTGGGGATCAAAGCTGAGCGTGTGGTGCCTGAAAAGCACAGCAGGTCAGGCAGCATCCGACGACCAGGAGAATTGTCAGTACATGTATAAGACGTTCATCAGCCCTGTCTGTAATCCGAATTCTATCCTGGCGTGCTTTGCTTTTCCAGCAGCACACTGTCGGCTTTGATGTCCAACATCTGCAGTCGTTACTTTCTGACCTGCTCTACTTTTCCAGCGCCACATTCTGTTTCAGTTATTTTGACTGGAGTCTGATACTATGACAACTTCGATGCTTGTTGATGTCACCAAACCTGGAAGAATTGCAAAGTATGTGGAGGGCAGTGTACTACAACAACAACAGGATAACGCCAACTTGTTGTAGATTTCAGGTATATTTCATCCGACAATCAAAGCAGGACATTATGAGTTGATGTACTATGGAAGGAAAACAGGCTGTACAGTTATAAACGGGATGCATGAGCAGAGGGACCTGGGTGTATTTGAGCACAGATTATTGAAGATGTCAGGACAAGTGAGGAGAGCAGTGACTTTCTTAGTTTCAGTATCTGAGCTGTTTACAGGAGGAGTGTAGGACGGAGTCTCCGTGCTCCCTTCCTGGGAGGTAGTGGTGACGATGTGTTATGAGCCCACCCTCCTGCCCACCAAGACCGTGGATATTCTATTTGTACCAGCTCCATAAAAGAGCGAGATGGCATCAGGGCAAAGGTTTCTAAGTTGTGATGGGGCAAAAGGGACGGATCTTCCAGCAGGTTTAACGTGAGAATTACCCTTCACTGAACCTTGCTCCTTACTCGGTCCGTGGGACATGGATGTTTCAGAATCTCCACACGAGGCACCCCGTCCTCTCCGGCTCATACCAGGGTACTCCCCACATGGCGGGGGGAAGGGTCTACTGGAACAGATGTCCGGCACTCCACCACCCGGCTTGGCCCTTCCTGTCCTATTCCAGCCTTTTTCTCCTGGATTGGGAGAAAGGGAGGGAGGGAGTGAATGTGGAGCCTGCTGATCGTACTGCTCTAGGTGGGACCGGGGGGTGGGGGGGACGAAATGAAGAGGTTTTCGGTCCGGGTCTGTCCACAGTGTTGTACACAGTCAGCATTCTTAATGTAGGGGGTATACTGGATTTGAGAGAAGCAGAGAGAGACAGAGAGAGGGAAGGTGTTGCACGCAATAGTGAGGGTGATGGCACATGAGCCTTGCTCGGGGTCGGTGCTATAACAGAAATACAGTGAGTGTGACGGAGCAGAGACAATACAGTGACCCTTATCCTGACAGAAACAGAGCAGGGAAAGTTATTGATGCCTGTGCTGTATTGCTGGACATTTCTTCAGACCGCAGATACTACACTGAGCTGGGTGGTGACCTCAGACCATGCTCGGTAGGTCTGGTGGTGTGGCCCCCTCTTAGAAGAGAATGGTCCTTCTCTGTGCTAGCCCACCCGCCAGGACCTACATACCCCTGTCTACAAACTGTGGTGTAATTGCCTCTTATCTGCCATGCTTGGGGTAAACTGTGCATGGCAGCTCTGAACTGAGAAAGGTCAGCCGTGTGCCCCTTGGCCTATTAAAGATGCCACCAATGCCACGGATCACGGAATATCCGTGGGCATCCAGACGATGGTGAGTACCTCCAGCCATGATGGTTGTTAGAATCGGTCTGGTATTGAATGAGTGGGACACCATGGGGTGGGATGGGTAGTTAATGAAGTGAGTTAGATAAATTAGCACCAGGAAACTAGCTCAGCATCGTGTTGACGATCCCTCTGTCGCGTTCAATGGAAATGCCACTGAGATAAATTACTGTTAGATTCAGCCCAATGGGTCGAAGTCTGTTCTGACCCAACTCCCATTTACAAAGCTGCAAAACAAATGTTAATCCAAAACTCTCCTGAAATCACAGAAATATCCTGTTCCCTCATCATTCCATGAAGCACTGGCTCATGTTAAAGGATACTGTCGAAATGCACAACTTTGACAACTCCCTTAAGAAGAGAATAATTACAGTATGACCAACATCACCCCCTCCATTCCATCATGACAGTCAAATTCTGGAAACTGTGATCACATCCTTCCATTACATTAGGAGAAAGTGAAGACTGCATGGTGAGAACGTGGGGCTCACTGTGTTGAATTACCTATTCCTTTCCCAATGTTTGTATGCAGTCTGTGGGAAAGCTCTGTCAGTGTTATCACAAGCTCTCAGGTGTTAGGAAGGGGGTCTCTGTAGGGTTGACAGGCCTGTGTTTACCTTTTCCGATTCTGAGTATGTCGCAAATAACTACATGCTTGCCTTTTCCATTATTAAGGAGGGGGACATGTGTTGGGCCCTGTCCTGCAGTGAGTTGTTTAATCCATTTATGATTGGATGTGGCAAGACTGTAGAGCTTTGAACTGATCTTTTGGTCTTGCAATTATTCAGCCCTCCCTATGAGATGGTAGTCATGCTGTTTGGAATGTAAACAGTCAAGTGTGATAGCTTTATTGTTTGCCATCAGTTTTAGGTACACATAGTTCTGCACTGGCATGTTCACCACACTCGTCGCTGAAGCATAGATTCTTTTATTGGTAATGGTAGACTGAGGGATAGTCCCAGGCAAAAAGTTACAGATTATGGTTGAATATAATTTTGCTTCTGTTGCTGTTGTGGTCTACAGCATCACATGGAACACGCAGTTTGAGGTGCAAAATCTCTAATACAGTCCAGCTCCCTGTCCCCCAGTTCACACCAAGTCCCAGTCACCCATCAGCCATGTACTCAGTGACCTACGCTGGTTTCTGATGTGGCACACTTTCAATTTTACATTCTCAATCTACTGAGGGTCTCTCCATGGTGTCACACTTACAATTTGTCTCATTGCCCAACACCCTTTAACATAATCATCTGAATCCTCAGGAAAGGCTGAGGCACTTGGGGCTGTTGTCATTGGAGAAAAGAAGTTTATGAGGTGACTTGATAGAGGTGTACAAGATGATTAGGGGTTGAGATAGCGTTGACCATGAGAACCTTTTTCCACGTATGGAGTCAGATATTACGAGGGGACATCGTTTTAAATTAAGGGGTGGTTGGTATAGGACTGATGTTAGGGGTAGATTCTTTATTCAGCGAGTCGTGAGTTCATGGAATGCCCTGCCAGTAACAGTGGTGGACTCTCCCTCTTTACGGCCATTTAAACGGGCATTGGATAGGCATATGGAGGAAAGTGGGCTAGTGTAGGTTAGGTGGGCTTGGATCGGTGCAACCTCGATGGCCGAAGGGCCTGTACTGCGCTGTATTTTTCTATGTTCTACATTCTTTCTATGTTCTTTCCAGTATGTGCTACCTTCTGTGTTTAGAGTGAATGCATGTCACTCTGTTTCTCTCCCTGACTAACAGTAAGAACTCTGTAGTGTCAGTGATGCCAGCTTTACGCCATTTCAGAGACACGGAAATTGTATCTTTCACTGCCAGGTATATGGCGCTAAAGGGTGAACAGGGCGTTCGAGCCAAGTTGACACATGTCTTTGAAACGTGGTGTAAAGCAGAAATTGCTATAGAAATTAAGCAGGTCTGGCAGCATCCGTGTAGTGAAAGCAGACTTAATCATTTGGGTGCAGTGAGCATTATTCAAGGCTCGCAGTTTCTTTTTTGTTCTCGTTTCAGATTTCAAGTATCCAGAGTTATTTGGTTAATTGCAAATGTGCTTTTTCCATTTCTGGAGAAACACAACAGATCTGGCAGCATCTGCGGAGAGAGAGAAACAGAGTTAGCATTTCATGTCCAGTGTGACTCATTTTCAGAACAGAAAAGGATTGGAAAATGAGCTTTTAAATCCCTTCACCGAGGTAGAGGAGGGGTGTCGGGAAACACGATGGTGTGGAGAATCAATGCCACTGATAAGTTGACTTTTATTTCTGATGAAAGAGAGTCAAATGTAAAATGAGTATTAATTAGTTTGTGAAGGGGGGAAATGGGTTCCTTAATTAAGTGCAAGACAAATGATTCACAAACAGGGCAAGTTCATTGGGAGACCAGGAGAAAGAATGTGCGAAGAATGGAGAATAGCCATAATGCGGTCAGGTTGTGGAAGTATGGAATTGAATAAAAACTCCTTCAGGATACAACGTACCAAGGTCTAAAGTGAGGTGTTATTGAAGGTTGAGTTGTGCTTCATTGGAGAATTACAGCAGCCCAGGACTGAAATGTTAGCATGACAGCAAGGTACGTTATTGAAATGGGAAGTGTTCCTCAAAACAGTTTCTGATGGTCTCCCCAATGTAAAGGAGACTGCATTGTGAGCAACAATGACAGGAGACTGGATTGAAAGAGTAGAAATGAAATGCTGCTTCATCTGGAAGGTGTGTATTGAGTTGTTAAGAAATTATGAATGTGTCCGCGCTCTTTTCACATGTCCAAATTTATTTCTTGTTATATGTAGACCACCTAGTTCCACAGCTTGGAGGGAGGAAGTACTATAGGTGCGGGAGGTAAGAGTTAATAAACTTGGAGCTGGATAAACACAACAGACCAGATAGACTTATAGGAGCAGCAAAGGCAATGTTTTGATCTTGGAACTTTCGTCAGGACTGGTGTGGGGGAGAGGAGCCCAGAAATGGAGTGATGGGATATGGAAGGGCGGCGTGTAGGTATAGTGGTGGTAGGTATATGTAGGTATGAGGTTGCTGTGATTGGTCAGTGGGAAGGATGGAACAGATACAGGTGGGTTTGGTCAGGGAAAATGGACAAGGAATAAGGCTCTGGCTGGAGGGCTTTTGAAGCAGATTCAGTCAATATTGAGGACATTGTGCTATCAGTTTCAAAGGTAATCTCTCAAGTGGTGTTACTCTGACAGTGGATAGGCTAAGGATGGTCATGTCGCTGTGCGAGTGTGAGTGGAAATTAAAATGAATGGTAACTGGAAAGTCGAGTTGGTTGTCTCGTGCAGAGCACCAATGCTCCACACAGAGCCTGATCCTGGCCCACCGAGCTCGTCTCCAACTCCCAACATGGTCTCCTCTATGTTGTGGAGACCAAAGGGAGACTCAGGGACATATTCATGTAGTATCTGCTCTCTGCACGCTTTAACAAACGTAGCATTCCAGTTGTCATCCATTTCAATCACTCCCCTCCTCGTGTTCATCCGGCAACAGGTCCATCTTTGGTCTCCTCCACAGTCAGAGTGAAGCCAAACAGAAACTGGAGAACAAAACTTGATATTTCAGCTGGAGACCTTACAGCTCAATGGTCTCAATATTGACTTCACTGGCTTCAAAGTCTCTTAACCCACAGCCTTACCCCATGTCCTCTTCCCTGACCTGACCAAAGTTGTCCATCTTCCCATCCATATGTCTGTTGCATCCTTCCCACTGACCAATCACAATAATTCTCTGCCTGCATCCCCCCATCGCCATTCCACCTACCCTTCCAACAGCTCCACGCCCCTCCCTCTATTTACTTCCCGGTTCCCCTTCCCTCACTCCAATCCTGATGAAGTCTTTCAGCCTGAAACGTTGACTTTCCTGTTCCTAGGATGCTGTCTCACTTGCTTTGCTTTTTCAGCTTCATATGGATTGGCGACATAGTTGCACGTTGAGACCTTATTAGCAACAGATTTTATTGTGCTTTTCCTATTCTTTTTTGTCTGTTTACTGACAATCTTATCTGAACATTCTCACTGCAGGATCTAGGAAACATTCTTTTTGTCACTAATGCTCCTGTCTGCTTCGAACTGATTTCCTTTGTTTTAACCGGATTTTCATCTCTGCTATTCACAATGGCATTGTAAACGTAACTCTTGTTATGCTGTAGCTTAATCACACCATTTCCAATATACTTCACAACTTCCTTGTTCTTATACTCCACACATCTTTTCATAAACCCAATGATCCAATAAGTCCTTCTATCATTTCCTGTCTTCTTGTCCCTCTCTCCTTAATCGGGGAGGTTACATTTACCAGTCCTCCCTTACTCCAACATTTACTGAAAGATCACCAACAATGCCACAACAATCGCCTTCCGTAACACTACGAGCTGTTGTCCAACTGGTCTCGCTGATTGATTCAACTTCACCTTGCCCAGAACCTCCTCCTTACTGAGGTCAGTATACTCACCTCTATACCCTGACTGTCTTGAAGTCTGGCATTTTATTGGTGTCTTCCACCGTGAAGACTGATGTAATGTATCTGTTCAATTCCTCTCCCATTCCATTGTTTCCCATAAATACTCAAGCCTCATTTTTCAAAAGTCCTTTGTTTGTTTTTTACTCCCTGTCTTCCTTGTTATATATCTCAAAATCGTTTTCGTTATTATTTTACAGGATTAAGAAGCGTAATATTATATTTCACCCTCTCCTCCCATTTGCTGTTATTAGTTATCCATGCTCGAATTTGTAGATTTCCTAATCCTTTGGATTCCTAATAATCTTCACCCCATTGTGTGCATTTTCTTTTGTTTTTATGCTGTCTCTGAATTCGTTATCACGCACGGCTGACTTGTCTTCTGCTGAATATTGTTCTTCTTACTTGGGGGTGAATTTCTGATGTGCTGCTGAATTATCTCCTGAAACCTCTGCCATTGCTCTTTCACCATCTTCCCGTGCTCAGCTTCCCTTCCAACTAACTCTAGCCAACTGCTCCCTCATGTCCTGTAATTACATTACTCAATTATAAGACATCACATCCAAAAGTGAGCAATAGCTGTAAAGAGAAGGACGGAAGTCTGAGGCATAGGACAGAAAGAACGATTGGACGATGTATCAATTAGATTAAAAGAGAAATCGAGGGACAGATAGAGAGAGAATTTCGACATGGAGATATAAAAATAGAGAAGTCTACATGACTGACATATGTATATGTATTTCTGTATTTGGTTTGACAATTCCTGTGTGTTGTGGTCCTTTGTACAGTGTATGTGCAAACAGAGTTATATGTTGAAATGTCGGTCTGATGCCAGAATTTTGATCTCCAGCATTATGACAGGCAACAGTTGTTGACAGAACCCAGCAGGCCAATGTATATGTTTCCCGGTAGAAAAGTGTTTAACTGAAATAAATTGGAGCACAAGAAGCAGGAATTTATAACATACATCCTGACAAAAATGAGAGATTAGGTCTGGGAATGCAAGGAAGAGGCAGGAGGTAGAGGGTACGTTAAAAGAAGGGGAACATAACATCTCAGCTGAAGACTAAATAACATGTTAACGTTTTATAAATTTTGTACATCACGTGCATCATTTTTGTTAACTATGTATCTCTTTTTCATTCTGGATATGGTGCAAAACATATGAACAGTCTTATGTATCTGCATGCATGCGCGCGCGCACACACACACGCACACACATACACACAGACACACTCACTCAAACAAACAGACACACACATACAGACACCCACACACACTCACACACACACAGACACCCACACACACAGATTCACACTCACACACAGAGACACACATACAGACATCCACACACACTCATACACACACAGGCACACACACTCACTCGCACACACAGACACACACAGACACACACAGACACACACGCCCTCACACAGACACACACACACTCTCACAGACACAGAGGCACTTTCTCTCTCTCTCTCTCTTTCTCTCTCTCTCTCTCTCACACACACAGACACATACACTGATCAATCGTTATTCGGCCATTCCATTTCAAATTATCCTGTTTTATTTACATTGTCACTTGCAATTCCTTCTTCCGAATATATTCTGTTTCTTTCTCTCCATTTGATATTATTCTGTCTGTCAAGAAGACATTGGGGACTGGGGTGGGGGGGGGGGGGGGGATGTCACTTTACTCCTCATCAGTCTCCACAGTCACTGTCTTCTATTCCTTTCTGTTTCTTAGCCCATTAAAAATACATACTGTGTCTGACCCTTGAATCAGGATAAACAGGTCACTTTTTTTAAGATTACTTACAGTATGGAAACAGGCCCTTCTGCCCAACAGGTCCACAACGAGCTTCAAAAGAGTAACCCACCCAGACCCATTCCCCTACCCTCTATTCATCCCTGACACTATGGGCAATTTAGCATGGCCAATTCACCTAACCTGCATATCTTTGGACTGTGGGAGGAAACCGTAGCACCCGCCCACGCAGACACGGGGACAATGTGCAAACGCCACACAGACAGTTGGCCAAAGCTGTTCAGTAAATAAAACATTTACTTTTTGGCTAAGGCTACAAAAAAATCTAAAAAAGAAAAGGCATACAAACTGTGCAATTAGATGTTTGCACCTTTGCAAACAAATTATTGAATTGCATTGTGTAAACGATAATTGACTGACAAAAGATATGAGAGTATAATCCAGCGAAATACGTAACACAGCGAGAGAATAACAAGCGATTACATTTAAACTTGAGGATGATGGACTAACATTTATTATGTCCAGAAAAAAAATGGTGATTTGTGAGAAATTGCATTTTCCCCATGTTATGTAATTCCAAGTAGCACACGTACCAGTGTGGAGACCCCATGTTGATTGAGAGGGGACTCCAGGCTCTGAATGAATTCTCACCGTCTAAATGTGCAGTTGATGTGTGTCTCTGCACTGTTCATAAATCTACCAGTAGCTTTAATGCCTTACTCCTGAAATTGTTCGCCTTTCCCACCAGCTTCTAACCTCCATAGGAGTGCAATAATGTCTTCTCGGAGATAGAAGGCATTTCCTTGAGACTTGGCACAAATCATTCACTTTTCCTTCTCACATTCAGCAAACCAAGTTAAAGTGACACATATGTACCACGAGTAAAGCACCAGGAGGAACAACATAGAACAGTCTATCTGTTTAGGCTCTGCTTCACTCTTTGTTATGTTGGGGCATCAAATACATCTTCCTATTTCTGTACACGTGGTTCGATATGCTGAATGGCCACCTCCTGGTCATCTGGAAGGAGCTCAAGGACCTGACTTGGCGACTCCGGTGTTCCTGTTTAATATCTCGATGTGTTGACTACGCTCCTTCCCTCCTTATGTAATAGGCAGGAGTATGTAATAACCTTATGTAATAACCAAGCATCTGAATTGAGAATTTCTGCCTCTCATCTAGTCTGAAGCGGATTTTGAAAATAGACCCAGAGGAAGGTCAGTGAGTATACATGAGCAGACATTCAAGCAGATATCCTGAACCGCTCAGTAATTATTGTTTCTGTTCAAAAGAAGAACTCCATAAGCATGTGAAACACCATCGTTCACAAAAGCTCTCAAGAATACTATTGATGAGCATTAGTGGAGGGCCAGATTTAGAATGTTTATTTCAGGGACCATAAGCTGATGTTAAGCATGAATTACAGCTGTGCTTCCTGATTTACCCCGTCCTGCGCCCCCCACCAGAAAACACTGCCATTGCTGCTCCATCCTCTTCCCTGCTCGTCTCCCCTTCCTGATTCCAGGTTCTTCTTCTCAAATTACGGAGAACATTCTCTCACATTATGGTCCCTATCCATTTCATCTGAAACTCCCTGATCAAGTCTACCTACTCTGCTGTAGCATCAAGCTGTGTTTTGTGCTGCCACTTTACCTTTGATCTCACTGTGGCTCGGCCTCTCCATTCATGTTGTTTTACACCTCCCACTCACATCTCATTCCGGAAAGTTTCCTTCTTGGCGTAAACCTTATTGAAAACACCTCTCCCCCTTTGCACTGAATTCACACTGTGATCCAAATTTCAAACAGTATACTCAGCCTTCATCTCACTCTGCGAAAGGGAGCTGCACTCTGACCGTGTGGTACAAGAATTTCCCTTCTTATATGGTTCAGGCCAGAGATGCGCTTTCACTTTAGAGATCATCACACGATTGGACGAAGCAATTCAGGTGTTTGACCTCTTATTGGTACTCGTAAGAGTTTCCTGTTGCCTTAGTGTGGTAACATGGAGGAAAACAAATCACAGTACGAAGCTTGGGTTGAGTGTTATTTATCTGTCATTTGAATACTGTTTCAAATTTGCAGTATTTATCTTTAAATGCTTGTTCGTAAAGTTAGTGTCAGATAGCGTGTAGGACGTTGAGGGATGACATTGTAGAAGTTTATAAAATCATGCAAGGTATGAATAGAGTGAATAACCAAGGGATATTCCACGGAATGGGGGAGTTCAACCATAGAAGGAATAGATTTAAGGTGAAAGAGGGAATATTTGAAATGGACGAAGCGTCAATGTTTTCACACAGAGGGTGATGTGTGTATATGGAATGAGTTGTCAGAGGAAGAGTGGGAGATGCAAGTACAGCTATAACATTTAAAACTCATTCGGACAAACATATGAATGGGAAAAGTTTAGAGGCATATGTACAAAATGTAATCAGATGGGACTAGTTTACTTTGGAAAACCTGGTCAGCATGGACAAGTTGGACCAAGGGTTCTGTTTTTGCGCTATATGACTATGAATCTAGAAAGGGACGAAAAGAGAAAAATCATATGGTGTAGTCAATTGGCAAGAAATACAAAAAACAAGCAGCACGAGCTTTTCCGAGCATATAAAAAAAGTTCAAGATGAGTGTGTGACCTTAGGTGAAATTAAGTCAGGAAAGTATACTGATGTTAATTGGAGGGTGTGACTGAAACATTGCCCATAGGGAACAGATAACTTAAACCCGTGTTTTACATCTTTCCTCACAGGGGAAAGCACAGTAAGTATTTCAATGGTGTAAACAAAATGGTAATATGAGGGAAGTTCTTGAACCGTCTCTAACAAAAGGAAAAAGGATTTTTCTAACAGATAAGAGTAAGAGTAGACAGGTCAGCAGTAATTCATAGCTGGTTTTGAAAGAAGTGGCCACAGTCTTGGAGTCATTCCGCCCTCTCTCTCAGATGTTAGTTCTGCTGTTTGTTAATGTAAGCAGTAAGTGCGGTAGCTTGAATGGGTTGTCATCAGGTTTAGGTAACAACTGTTCTGACATGGCATGTTCACCCACACTCATCCCTGATTCGGAGATCGGCTTTATGGTAATGGTAGACTGAGAGATTATATTGTTGCTGAATATAATTCTGCTGCTGCTGCTACTACAGTTGCTATGATTTGCAGCATCACATGAATGTCCAGTTTGAGCAGCAATATCTGCAATACAATTCTGCTGCCTGTCCTCAATTCGCACGGGGACCCGATCACCCTTCTCCCCTGTACTCAGTGCCCTATCCCGGTTTCTGATGAGGAAACGCTTCCTTTTTGAAAAATTCTTATCCTGTTAAGGTCTCTTCATGATGCC
Organism: Hemiscyllium ocellatum; assembly: GCF_020745735.1. Taxonomy (NCBI): domain Eukaryota; kingdom Metazoa; phylum Chordata; class Chondrichthyes; order Orectolobiformes; family Hemiscylliidae; genus Hemiscyllium; species Hemiscyllium ocellatum. The sequence continues at coordinate 342,594 of NW_026867616.1, forward strand.
ATGACTCCAATTTGTACATTCCTCAAAAGCATTTCACGTTTTTATCTGAATCTTTCCCCCTCCAGTAATGCCATCTTCTGTTTAAAGCGAATGTGTTTCCCTCGGATTCTCTCCATGACCATGATTAAGACTCTGTCGTGTCGGTGATTCCAGCCTTATGTAGTTTCAGAACAGATGAGTTTGTGTACCTTGCGTTCTCATTCACTTCCCGGTGTATGGCGCTCCCTGTTGGACAGGGACGTGTGAGCAGCTTTGACACACATGTTTGAAAGTTGTTCAAAAACAGAAATTGCTGAAGACACTGGCAAGTCTGACAGCATCTGTGGAATGAAAGCAGAGGTAATCTTTCGGGTTCGGTCTCTGTTCCTCAAAGCATCCAGTAAGTCCAACAATTATTGGTTTTGTTTCAGATTTCCTGTATCCAATGATCTTTGCTAAATTGAAAATGTGTTCTGTAACTTTTCATTTTTGAAGGAAGTCAGTGAGTCAGAGAAACAAGTTTTAATCTTCAAGTCCAGTGTAAATCTTCTTCAAACGTGTAAAGGATTGAAAGACGAGCGTTTTATTATCTTGGCAGAGATGGGAAGTAGTGTTTGGAGGCCCAGTGCGAAAGAAAAATGGGCTTTAAATTGTGGTGAAAGAGACACAGATATATTAATGTGTAAATTAACGTGTAAATATTAGTAATTGATTTTCTCTGTAGAATGCAACATAAACAAGACACGAACTTAGGGAGCCCAGGAGGGAGAGTGTATGGAAAAGGAAGAACAGCCATAATGGGTTCAGCCAGTGAATGTATGGAATTGAATATTAACTCCTACAGACTGTAACGTACCAAAGTGTAAAGTGAGGTGTTACTCGAGCTTGGGTTGTGCTCCATTTGAATATTGCAGCAGCCTGCATTTTCTTAGAATCCCTACAGTGTGGAAACAGGCCCTTCAGCCCAACAGGTTTATAGTGACCCTGCAAAGAGTGTTACACATCACATCAACATCCCTGAAGCAATCGGCAATTCAGCATGGCCAGTTCACCTAACCTGCACAACTTGGAACTGTGACAGGAAGCTGAAAGCTACGCACCCCTCAACTCACTGCTATCCATGTGCATGTCCAAAAGTCCCATAAATGTCCCCAATGACTCTGCTTCCACCACCACCTCTGGCAATGCATTTCATGCATTCACAACTCTCTGCGTAAAGAACCTACCTACATCTGACATCTCTCTTTTACCTTCCTCCTAATATTTTCAAACTATGACTTCACGTACTAGTCAATCCTGCCCTGGGGAAAAGTCCTGGATGTTGACTCTATCTATTCCTCTCATTATTTTGTACACCTCGATCAGATCTCCTCTCTCCTCCTTCTCTCCAGAGAGAAAGGTCCAAGCTTGTTCAAACTTTCTTCATAAAGCAAGCCTTCCAGTCCAGGCAGCATCGTGGTAAACCTTCTTTGCACCCTCTCCAAGGCCTCTGTATCTTTCCTATAGCAGGACGTCCACAACTGGACACAATATTCGAAGTGTGGTCTCACCAGGGACAGGTCGTGCTGCAGCAAATCTTTGCGGCTCTTAAACTCGATCCCGCTGTTAATGAAAGCCGAAACACCATATACTTTCTTGACACCCTATCCACTTGGTTGGCAACTTTGAAAGGATCTGTGCACTTGTGCAGCCAGATCCCTCTAGTTCCACCACACTGCCAAGAATCGTGTATTTAATGCTATATTCAGGATTCGAATTTGACCTTCCAAAATGCATCACTTCGCATTTATCCAGGTTGAACTCCATCTGCCATTTCTCAGCCCAGCTCTGCATCCTGTCTATGTCGCGCTGCAGCCTACAGAAGCCCCCTATACTATTGACGACACCTCCAACCGTTATGCCATCAGCAAAGTTACTAACCCACCACATAACCTCCTCATGTATAAAAACTACAAAGATCAGAGGACCAAGAACGTAGTCCTGTTGCATCCCTCTCAACACTGTCCTCCCAGCAGAATACTTTCCATCTACAACCACTGTCTTCCTTCAGCCAGCCAGCCAAGTCTGAATCCAGATAGCCTAATCTCCCTGTATCCCATCCTTCCAGACTTTATGAATGAGCCATCAATGGGGAACCCTCTCAAATACCTTGCTGAAGTCGACATGCACCACATCCACTGCTTGACTGTAGTCAACCTGTCTTGACACCTCAAAGAAATCAAGAAGATTTGTGAGGAACGACTGCCCTTTAGTCACACTATGCTTTGCCAGATAGTCATAAATCCTATCCCTCGGAACTTTTTCCAAACTTTGATGACCACAGACTTAAGACTGACTGGTCTCTAATTGCCAGGGATTTCCCTATTACCCTTCTTGAAATAAGGAACAACTTTCGCCTCCTTCCAATCCTCCAGTACGACTCCAGTGGAGAGTGAGGAGGCAAAGATCATCACGAGTGACTTTAAAACCTCCTTTCTTGCTTCCCGGAGCAGTGTAGGATAAATCTGGTCTGGCCCTGGGGACGTATCCATCTCAATGTTTTCCAAAATTGCTAGCACATCAACTTTATCAATCTTGACCTGGTCAAGACTGATCTGGCTCAGCTACTCTAAGTTTTCATTTACAACACGTTCTCTTTGCTTGGTAAAAATCGAAGCAAAAAAACTCATTTATGGTTTCCCCTATCTGCTCAGACTCCATGCAGAAGTTCCCTTACCTTCTCCCTGATTATTCCCTTATTCCTCACGTATGAGAAAAATGCTTTTGGATTCTCTCTAATACTTCTTGTCAAGCCTTTTTTCGTGCCCCATCATGGCTCGCCTCGTTCCATTTATGAGTTCCTTTCTAGCAAGACTGTAATCCTCTAAAGATGTGCTAGATTCTTGCTTCCTCCATCTTCCGTAAGCTGCTTGCTTCTTTTTGTCGAGAAGTTTCTCTGTTCTCATCATCCAAGGTTCCTTAATCTTACCCCTTCTTATCTGTCTCAGAGGAACAAATTTGTGTATCACTCGCAACAACTGCTCCTTAAACAGTCTCCACATATCTGCTGTGCCCTTTCTGTGGAACAATTGCTCCCAGTCTGTACTTCCCAACTTCTGTCTGATAGCGTTATAATTTCCTTTTCCACAATTAAACATCTTCCCTCCGAAACTGCACCTTTCATTCTCGCAGACTATGCTACATGTGAGGCAGTTGTGATCACTTTCAACAAAGTGCTCTCCCACCGTGAGTTCTGACACCTGTCCTGTCTCGTTGCTGAGCACCAAATCCAAAATAGCCTCTCCCCTCGTCCGTCTATCTACATACTGAGCAAGGACACGGTCTTGAACACACCTGACAAAAACTGCTTCATCCACACCATCTGCACTTAGGAGGTTCCAGGCGATATTGGAAAAGTTGAAATCACCCATAACAATAACCCTGCTACGTTTGCATTATTCTAGAATCTGCCCGCCTATGAGATCTTCAATCTCTCTACTGCTATTAGGTGATCTGTAGAAAACCCCCAAATGCCGTGACTGTTCCCTTGCTGTTCCTAAATTCCACCCATACTGACTCAGGAGACAAACCTTCCTCAACAACCTTCATTTCTGTAGCTGTGACGCACTCTCTGATTAGCAATGTTACACCCTTTTCCCATTTTCCACCCATCCTGTTCTTTTTTTAGATAAAATTAGATTACTTGCAGTGTGGAAACAGGCCTTAGGGCCCAACAAGTCCACACCAACCCTCCATAGAGCAACCCACCCTGAACCAGTCCCCTTCATCTAACACTATGGGCAATTTAGCATGACCAATTTACCAAAACTGCACATCTTTGGATTATGGAAGGAAACCAGAACACACCCACAGACAGTCCCCTCAGTTGGGAATTGAACCCGAGTCTCTGGCGCTGTGAGGCAGCAGTACTAACCATTGAGACACTGTGCCGCCCCGAAACATTTTTAAACGTTTTAAACCCTGGAACATCAAGCAACCATCCCTGCTCCTGTGAAACATACATCTCTGTTATGGCCACGACATCGTAGCCCCAAGTACTGATCCATGCGCTAAGTTTGTCACTCTTATTTCAGACATTCCTTGCATTAAAGCAGACACACTTCAACTTATCCCTTTGTTTCATCGCGTGAGAAACCTTCCTGAAAGATTAAATATATCCTGTCACTGTCCTGTCTGCAACTAACCCCCTCTCAGACACGTGGTCTTATTCCTACCGCCCTGCCAAACTCATTTAAACCGGCCTAAACGACACGAGCATACCTCCCAAACCGGACATTTGTGCCCCTCCAGTTCAGGTGCAACCCGTCTTTCGTGTATAGGTCCCACCTTAACCAGAAGGTATACCGATGGTCTAGGTAACTGAAGCCCTCCCTCCTGCACCACCCTCGAAGTCACGTGTGAAGCTGCATTCGCTGACTATTCCTCATCTCACTAGCTCGTGCCACTGGTAGCAAACCTGAGATCACTACTCTACTCGTCCTGCTCTTCAGCTTCCAAACTAACTCTGTGGAGTCACTTTTCAGATCCTCACTCCCTTTCCTGGCTATATCGTTGGTGCCAAATGGTCTGGTTTCCACAGCCTTCTGTGGTAAGGAATTCCACAATTTCACCACTCTGTGGCTAAAGACGGTTCATCTTTTCTCCGTTCTAATGGGTTTTCCCTTTTCTCTACGCCTGTGTCCTCCTGCCAGTGCCAACGTCCTCCCAATTTTGTCTGTATCCAGATCATTCAATATTCCGTAAGTTTCAATTAGATCCCCCCTCATCCTTCTAATCTCCATCGAGTAAAAACCCAGAGTCCTCCAATGTTCCTCATGTGCTAAGCTTTTCATTTCTGGTGAACCTTCTCTTGACACACACCAAGTCTAATACATCCTTCCTGAGGTATGAGGCACAAAATACTGGAAATGTGGTCTGATTAGAGCCTTAGAAAGCCTCAGAATCCCCAGCATTATATCCTACTCCTCTCAAGATGAATGACAACATTGTATCTGCCTTCTTAACTACTGACTCAACCAGCAAGTTTATCTAAGGCGAATCCTGCGCTTGGAATCCCAAGTCCCTTTGTTAGTCAGATTTGTGATTTTTTTTCCCCATTTAGTAAATAGTCCATGCCTATATTCTTCATTAGAAAGTGCATGACCTCACACTCTCCCACATTGTATTCCATCTGCTGCTCCTTTTCCCACTCACCTCAACTGTCGAAATATTTCTGTATGCTCCCTACCTCCTCAATATTAGGTGCCCCTCTACCTATCTTTGCTTCATCTGCAAACGTAGCCAGAATGCCTTCTGTCTAGCCACTCAGATCATTAACCTATAAAGTGAAATTTTGTGATCCAAACACTGACTCTTGTGGAATACTGCTAGTCACCGGCTGCCATCCTGAGAGAGACAATTTTATCCTCACTCTGCATCCTGTAAGAGAGCCAACCTTTTATCCATGCTGGTACCTGTCCTCTGACACCATGGGTCCTTATCTTACTCTGCAGCCTCCTGTGGGGTACCATATCAGAGGCTTTCTGGAAGTTCAGATCAGTAACTCTCTCTGGTCCAACCCGTCGTTACATCCTCAAAGAATTCTCATTATCTTGAGAGCAATGTAGGTAATTGAAATGGGGAGCAATCAGAATGTCAGGGTCATTCCTACAGACAGAGTGGAGATGTTCATCAAAGCAGTTTCTGTTTAGCTCAGTAATGTAAAGGAGACTGCATTGTGAGCGGCAATGACAGGAGATTGGATTGAAAGCGTAAAAGTGAAATGCTGCTACACCTGGAAGGTGTGTTTAGAGCCTTGGACAGTGAAGAGGGAAGAGATGAATTGGCAAAAGTTGCAGCTTCTGCATTTACAAGGGAAGGTGCCATGGGGGTGAGGGGAAATGTTCGGGGTAATGGAGCGTGCCACAGAAGAAATGGTCCCTGTGAATTTCTGACAGTGGACTGGAGGGGAAGATGTGTTTGATGGTGCTGTACTGCTGGAGGTGGTGGAAGTGGCGGAGGATGATTCTGTGAATGCAGATTCTAGTGCAGCAGGAAGTGAGGACAAGGGGAGAACTATCATTGTTCTGGGAAGGAGGGGACGGAGTGAGGGCAGAAGTCAGGGAGTTGGGACAGACACAGCTGAAAGCTCCGTCCATCAGATTTAGGGGATTTCTCGTTTGAGAGAAAAGGATGACATGTAGGAAGCTTCCCAAAGGAACGTGACATCATCGAACAGAAATGACAGACAGGGAAACTGGGAGAATGGAGTCACCCTCCGCTGATCATATGTTCAGCACCAAACGTAGGTTCCCCCTGAATGATTGAAAAGAGCCAGGCATTTCAAATGCAGTTTTATGTCATATACCTGGTCAAACATGGAGTGTGAAAATAGACACAGATGAAGGTCAGCGGATGTGTGTGTATGTGGGGATGGGGGATGGGAGGGTGAAGATGTGGGAACATTTAAGCAAGTACTGATTCATAACTCTCAGTAATGTTTGGCTCTGGTGAAAAAGAAGATGATATGAAGATGTGAAGATGAACCACCCTTGATGCACAAAGACCTTGAAGGATACTAATCAATCACAAACTAAAGAATTCAGATTGGTGAGCTCGATCGTCGGCCACATTTGTGAAGTTTACTTTTGGAACAAGAAGCAGATGGTATAAAACAAAATACAAAGAAAAAACATTTCAAAACTGGCAAGAAATATGAAAAGAAACTAGCTGCAAGAGTTTTCCGATATCGAATAAAAAACATTCATGATATATGTGTGACCCTTTGAAGGAAGGCAGGAAAGTATATGTGGGATACCTGGAGGATGTAACTGGGGAACTGGTTTCAGGGAACAGGCAGAGAATTTAAAACAGCATTTTACATCGTTCCTCACAGGGGAAGGCACGAAGAGTTCCAATATTATAAACAAAATTGCAAGTTTTGTACTGTCTCTAACAAAATGAACAAAGCTTTTCCCAAACAGAAAAGACCAAAGGTAAACAGCTCATCATCAATTCATAGCTTGTTTTAATAGAAGTGGTTACAGAGTGACTGGCGGCACTGGTGTGAAATATTCCATAACTCTCGGGATTACAGGAGTGTTCCAGTGAAATTGGCGAAATTCCAAAGTGGCGCCTGTCTTCAAGAAGAGAGTGAGTCTTCAAGTGTTTAGGTGCTCCCTTTGTCTAAATCGTTGAGCATATTTGAGAGGCTTAATGGCCTCATGATGCACTTTCATCCTGAGTGATATATAAAAAAAGTAAAACTCTACTCCTTCCTCTGATGCGTTACATGCTGGGGGATGAACATTTTGCTGAAGTTGAATTATTTTGAAAATTATCTGGAACATTGTACAACCGACATCATCCAGAGAATTCTAGAAAGTGTACTCATAAGAACATTTTATAACCATGTGGGGGTATTGCATAGGTGAGACAGAGAGAGAGAGAGAGAGAGAGAGAGTGAGAGAGAGAGAGAGAGAGAGAGAGAGAGAGAGCTGCATTGCAGTGGTGAGAGTGTTGGAGCCTTATTCTGGGGAAGGCGCTAACAGATATACAATGAGTTTGAGAGAGTAGAGAGAATACGGTCACGCTTATCCTGACAGAACGGGGAAGGTTATTGATGCTTTTCCTGTATTCCTGGACTTTTCTTCGGACCGCAGATACTGCACTGAGCTGGGTGGTGTGCTCAGAACATGCTCTGGGAAGAGAATGGTCCCCCTCCGTACTAGAACAATCACCAGGACCTCCGTGCCGCTGTCGACAAGCTGTGGTGTAATTTTCCCTTATCTGCCATGCTCGGATAAACTGTGCAGGGCAGCACCAAACTGAGAAAGCTCAACCGTGTGCCGATTGGCCTTTTAAAAATGGCAGCAGTACCTGGGATCAATGAATATCCATGGGCATCCGGGCGATAGTGAGCACTGCCAGCCATAATGGGTGGGAAAATCGGTCTGGCGTTGAATGAGAGGGACACCATGGGGTGGAATGGGTAGTTAATCAGTTGTGTTCGATAAGATAACACCAGGAAACTAGCTCTGCCTCGTGCAGATTTTCCTTCAATCACATTCAATGAAAATGGCACTGAGACAAATTATTGTACGATTCAGCCCAATGAGTCGAAGATTCTGCTGATCCTACTCCCAGTTACAACGCTGCAGGACAATTGCTTATCCAAAACTCTCAATCACCTTAACTTACACCAATATCCTGCTCACCCATCATTCCTAGAAACAGTGGCTTATATTGCAAGATGCTATCGAAATGTTCTCATTTCACAATTTTTAATCCTACCATCAGATCCTTCTCTGAAATTCTCTCTTAATCTCTCCCTCTCTTTTAACCAAGTTCCTCCCATTTGTTGGTATTTAAACTGATTCCCCCGCCATCTCTGTCTGGCAGTGAATTTCACACCCACAGCACTCCTGTGTCATGCCACAATGGAGATATGGAGCTGTAAATGGAGAGGTGCTGCACATCCTGTCACTTCCAGCATGAGCTACAAGTTTTCTCACGCTGGGCAGTGATCTATCATAGTGTTACATAGCAATTCAGCAATTGGTGCACACAGCTGCGTATGCTGGGAAGGTAACTGCTCCAGATTAAAAGATAAATTCACTGCTATTCACTGCAAAGCTCCCCATGCTGCACAGATATCCAGTCCGTGTGTATAGAACAATGCCTGTGTGTGTTCTGCACAGCGCCCTGTGGTGGACAGATCATCGAGTCCAAGTTTATAGTTCAGTGCACTGTTGGACACAGAAGTAGTGAACATGTGAGCTCTAAACAGTGTTCGATCCTGAACTGATTGCTGAGCAGTACACTAGCCTGGTCTACGCAGTGCTTTATGTTGAGGAGGTACCTCATCTGGGCTTGTACGGGTCCGGGCTGGATCTGAGAGGTGGGTTGGGTATCCGATATAATTCCTGACATGATTATCACTCCTCCAGCTCGGCCCATTCCGCTGGTAAATGTGAGGTGCTGTGTTTGAGATATAATTTACTTTGTCGAAATATTCGACATTAAGCAAAACACAATTTATTCGAAGACTGTCGATAAAAGACAACAAAAGGAAGAGGAACTTGCTAAACTTAATTCTGTTGGAAAACTTAACAGAATAATAGTTTACTTAACTACTATACAGTAACTGCTCCAATATGGTATCATCGGATAAGCACACAAATGTCAAAAAACAAATGCAGGAAACAGATTGTCTGACATGCAGTTCTCCAATCCAGGAGGAAAGAACATCAAAAGACACTTCAGAGAGAAATCTCAGAGACAATGTGTAGCACCCGGGAGAGATTTACTGCCTTCCAACCCTGCTGAGGCTCCAGCAATAACTGGCGAAAGGTAAAACTAAGAATCCTGGTTCTACAAGAGTTTGACCATCACTCCACGGGACAAGGCCGCAGCTGCAAGAACGTGAGGAATGGACTGTATTTACATCGTCTATGGCTCTGTAGGTGTCTCTTAAAAATGCCTAAACCCACCTCAGCCATTTAATGCTGGACAGACAAAAGTCAAAGTTAAACATATATAAATAAAGCAAAAACATGCAGCAGGCCTGGTGATCAGACACAGACGGCCTCGGGAGCCCAGCAATTCCTATATTGCCAAAACACAGCAGAATCATCGAGCTTGTGAAGAGGAAGAATTATGTCTCTCCTTTACCTCGATGTTTACAACTGGAGATGTGCCATTAGCCCAATAATCATCGCTATCAAAATCCCACACAACCAAGTATTATTGTGATATATCAGAATTGCCGTGAAATGGGTTAACTGCAGCTGTTTGTTCAGTGACTGTGATTAATATCAGTCTTCCTGGACCTAACTGGGTCACTGGAGGATATCGCTCTTCCATAATTAGGGACTTCTTTCAACTTGTTATGCCATAGTATTCGGCACAGAGTCAACCTCAACAAGATTGGGATCAGCAGCTGCAGAGAAAGAGAGAGAGATCAGAATCTGAGAACATTAGAATGTTCCAACAATGGATTTTAATCTGAGAACATTAGCCTGGAATGTTTCAACAATGGATCAGAATCTGAGAACATTACACTGGAATGTTCCAACAATGGACAGGAGTTTATCCTTGGGTCTTTACTGGATTTCCCGGAATTGGGCATTGTTAATTTTGCGGATACGAGCCGGACTGATGATTATTCAAGCTGGGTACTATCCCATCCTCGCTATCATTGGTGTGCCTGGTAAGTCTATCTCTATCAATTCTATGAATGATGCTGAATGTTATTGCTATTCTGGTTGATTATATTTAACAAAAACATAAACTTTCAGTCACAAACGCCACTTCATTCTCATGCATTTCCAAACTGCTTACACATAAACATCTGAGAAGGTAAAAGACTGTTCGGAACCTTGAGTCTCCTCTTTACCGTGAACTGTTTTATATCTCCATATTCTCTCTGCCATCAAACCTGCCGACGCCCCCCTTCATAATATCCACAATCTCCACACTTGTCTGAGTTCTGTTGCTGACTTCGCCATCATGTACCCCTTCGTTAACGACAGATTTTGTGGCTCCAGTTCTCTTCTGACCTCTCCTCCAGTTACAAATATTTTGACCACAAACGTGTTCTTTTCTCTACAGTTATTTCATAACAGGGACTCTTAAACAGAGTAATAATTACACTGACTGTGTAATTCAGAGGCGCAAGTCATGACTCTAAAAGCATTGTCAGACATCCTACCACAGCCGATGATTAAATTTAAGTTCCAATATCAAAAATTGGAATGAAACCTACTTTCACTCATGGCAAGCATAAACCATCACGATTTCTTTTCTTATTTAATTGATAACCTTTGGTAAAGAAACCTAACGTTTTTGCACTGTCTGAACTAAGTGTCAACTCAGATCCAGAGCAATATGATTGCCTCCATATTGCCATCACAAATGGCCGCGTGGTCAAGGGTAGTTGTGATGGACAACAAATACTGCCCTTGCCAGTGGTTCTGGCATCCCGCGAAACAACAACACTAAATGTGGATGCTGGCGATCTGAAATAAAATTCTCCACCGTCTGAACGAATGTTAGAGAATCTCAGCAGGTATGGCAGTCTGTCGGAAAAAAAAAACATAAATAACGTTTCGAGTTCAGTGAAACTATCAAAACTGAATGCAACTGAGAAATAATATTATTATATCAGGGATGGATGGAAGGGTGAGCGGGAGGTTTGCGTCGAGTGGATAATGTCCAGCAAGAGAGAGAAAGTGAGAGAGAGAGAGAGAGAGAGAGAGAGAGGAAAAGCAAGCAAAAAGATTGCTGATGATGGACTGGAAGGAAAACAGAATGGGAAGTTATTCTACCATTTCCCCTTTTCACACATTCCTGAATATCATATTTATTATGGGATGTCCCTGCTTACCGTGAGTTATGTTCCCTCCAACTCTCGTCTCTGAGGGTGGTGATCAACTCCATCAGCAATACTTATATCGATGAGATATAGAGAAACGTAATGTTCCATTGTCAACTGCTTCTTTGGAGAGAGGAGCTGTTACTGTGCGACTGTGTGGAGATGTAAGAGCTTTCTCAGCCAGGAAGAGAAACTGAGGAGCTGAAAAATGTATTGCTGGAAAAGCACAGCAGGTCAGGCAGCATGAAAAGATCAGGATAATCGACGTTTCGGGCATGAGTCCTTCTTCAGGAAAGAGGAAAGTATGCCAAGCAGGCCAAGATAAAAGGTAGGGAGGAGGGAGTTGGGGGAATAGGTGGAAAGAGGTGAAGGTGAGGGTGAGAGGCTGGAGAAGGGGTGGGGGCGGAGAGGTCAGGAAGAAAATTGCAGGCCTGGAAGGTGGTGCTGAGTTTGAGAGTTGGGATTGAGACAAGGTGGGGGGAGGGGAAATGAGGAAGCTGTAGATATCTGAATTCATCCCTTGTGGTTGGAGGGTTCCTAGGCGGAAGATTCTTGGTAGTGTGGAGGAACAGAGGGTTCTTGGGGTCCGTGCCCACAGACTCCTCAAAGTTGCTATCCAAGTTGATTGGGTTGTTAAGAGGCGCATGGTGTTTTGGCTATCAGTTGCAGGGGGATTGAGTTTAAGAGACACGAGGTTATGCTGTAGCTCGATAGAGCCCTGCTCAGACCGCGCAGGGAATATTGTGTTCAGTTCTGGTATCCTCATTATAGGAAGGATAAGAAAGCTTTAGAGAGGGTAAAGAGGAGATTTACCATGATGCTGCCTCGACAGGGGCAGGTCTTATGAAGAAACCATGAGGCAGCGAGGGCTTTTCTCACTGGAGGAAAAAATAGATGAGAGGTGACTTGATAGAGGTGTACAAGATGATGAGAGGCATAGAACATAGAACATTATAGCGCGGTACGGCCCTTAGGCCCTCGATGTTGCGCCGCCCTGTCACACTCAGCTGAAACCCATCCCACCTACATTCTTCCATGTCCGTCCATTTGCTTGTCCAACGACGTCTTAAATGCACATAAACATGGCGAATCTATGACAGATGCAGGCAAAGCATTCCGTACCCTTACTACTCTCTGAATAAAGAAACTGCCTCAAACATCTGTCTTATACCTATCTCCCCTCACTTTCAAGTTGTGTCCCCTCGTGTTTGCCGTCCCCATACCTGGAAAAAAGAGAGAGTGATTGGCCAGAACCATTTTCCTATCTCTAGGTGGCATAAATTTAAGGTAATTGGAGGAAGGTTTAGGGGAGATATCAAAGGTAGATTATTTACACAGAGAGTGCTGGGTGTGTGGAATGCACTGCCAGCGGTGGTAGTAGAGTCAAATACTTGAGGGAAACTTAAGAGAGTCTAGGGTAGGCAATGGAACAAAGTGAACTGAAGCATGTAGGTTAGTCTGATCTTAGAGTAGGGCAAACGGCACAACGTCGAGGGCTGAAGGTCCAACCTGCATGCATTCATGTAGAACTCTGAGCTCAAAAACTGCATGAATTCATGTAAAACTCCGTTATCTCACTTTTTAGATTAGAATCAATATAAACATCATGGCATAGACAGACAACACAGGGTGCACCACTTTCAACATATTGTCTAGCTATCACCATTATTAACAGCCAACCTGAGAATGCAATTTTTTAAAACAAAGTTTTGTGATTTACATATGAAAGAAGTGAAACTATCATGGTATTCTAACAGATTAAAGGCTTAACAGACAATCAATTTTTCAAAGTTTAATTTCAGTTAAATCACACTGTAAATTTCTGCTCTAAATTCTGTGTTAGGCTTGAGCACTTAACTATCACCTGATGAAGGAGCGACACTCCGAAATCTAGCGTGCTTCTATTTAAATCTGTTTGACTATAACCTGGTTTTGTGTGATTTTTAACTTTGTACACCCCAGTCCAACACCGGCATCTCCAAATCAGTATTGTTCTTTGTTCTGTGTTCGATGGAAGTGCTCAGGAAAACTTAAACATTAAGGGAGATTTGAGACTTGGAGCAGGCCAGCCTTGATCTTAGTGAAGGGCAAGGCAGGCTTCGGATGTGAATGTCCTTCCCCTGTTTCTGATGTTCTCCCAATCTGTTTTTGGAAAGTTAGTAGGTGTTATTTTCCTGGAATGGCTTTTATGGAATGTTGCAATCAGGGAGACCAGCGGATTTTATGAGCCATTGCTGGGTGAGATTTGGGGGTTGTATTCACAGTGAATCTGGGTCTCAAACATGATCAACAAATGAAGCACAATTTACTGAGAGTGAAAGCTCTGTAAAAAGAGATGAGCAACCTCTTTCATATCCAGCCTGGGCCTTCCAATTACATTTTCCAAATCTCCCAAACCGTGTGGGACAGTCTCGATGGACGAAATGGTCTCCTCTGTTTTTGTGCACTATGTTATAACAGTAAGTGGACTCCAACTACTCCTGTCTAGCAGGCTAGAGGGATTGAATGGAACACAGAAACGTGGGACTGAGGTGCAGGAGTGGGTCATTAGAGAATTTGAGCCTTCTCCACCAGGCATTAAGATTGTGGCTGATCAGATTGCGGTCTCAGCCTCATCTTCCTCTCTATGTCCCATTATCCGTGACTCACTTGCTGTCAAATCTTTAACTAACTCAGCTGTCAATACTTGTAATCAGAGAAGCACCACAAACTTCTAGCGAAAAGAATTCCCATTCGAATGGCACTTTTGGAATTTTTCCTCATATCGCTGTGAGAATAAGAGAGTCATACAGAGTGTAATCAGATCATTTTGCCCAAATTGTCCTTGCCAATCAAGCAGCTTAATCCCACTTGCCACCTCCCTCTGAACCATTCCTATTTATGTACCTATCACATACATGACAAACGTGTAATTGTACCCGCTTTCACCACTTCCTCTGGCAGTACACCCACCAGCCTCTGTATCAAAACGTTTCCCCTCAGGTCCCTTCTAAGTCTTTGCCCTGTCACCTTCACCCTATGCAGTCTAGTTCTGGACACCCCTACACTGGGTAAAAGATCTTGCCTATTCAGACTGTCCATGTCCCTCAGGAGTTTTTAAACCCATGTCATGTCACCATTCAGCCTCTGACAGGCCAGGAGGAAAAGCCTCATCCTGTTCATCATCTCCGTGTAGCTCAAACCTTCAGGTTCCAGGACATCCTTGTAAAACTTTTCTGAAGCCTTGCAAGCTTAATAACATCCACCCTTTAGCAGAGTCAACTGACATGTACGCAGTATTCTTAAAGTGGCCTCACCTGCGTCCTGTACAAGCGCAGCACGTTATCTCAACTCCTAAACTTAATGTTCTGACCGATTAAGGCAAGCATGCCAACCACGTTCCTCACCACTCTACCGACCTAAACTCCACTTTCAAGGAACTATGAATCTTCACCCGTACATCTCCTTGTTCAGCAACATTTCCCGGGCACTACCCTACTTTAACTTAACAAAATGCAAAACCTCACAAATATCTAAAGTAAACTCCATCTGCCAGTCCTTGGCTCATTGATGTTCAATGACCCCGTTACATTCTGAGATAATCTTCTTCACGGTCCACTCCACTACTTTGGTGATGTTATCTGTAAACTTACTAAACATGCCACCGATAATCACATCAAATTTGTTTATATCCGTGATGAAAAGCAGTGAGCTCAGCACTGATTCTTTCAGCACACCGCTCGCCACAGGTCTTCACTCTGGAACATAATCCACTACCTTCAATCCAATTTTGTATCCAATTGGCTAGCTTTTCCTAGATTACTTATAATCTAATCTAAGTAATCTGTCGACGATGAGGTACCGTATTAAATGTCTTGCTGAAGTCTGTGTAAACAATGTACACCACAGTGTCTTCTTCAATCTTCTTTGACACCTCTGCATAATACTCAATCACATTAATTAAACATGAATTCCATCACACAAATCCATATTGACTACCCCTAATCAATCGTTGTCTTTCTAAATAGATGTAAATCCTATCGCTGAGAATCCCCTCCAACGAACTCCTCGACACTGACGCTGGCTGATTGAGTCGATAATTCCATGTGTTTCTGTTTTTTTGGATTATTGCTCCCTTTTCTAGCCCCACTCCTCCTCTGGCCACAAAAAATAATTATAACTAGGTTGGTGATATGGCCAATGATAAAGTTCTCAGAGTGTGTCAGGGTCAGTGTTAGGAACAAGTTAGGCAGATTTATTTAGGGGAGAAAGTGAGGACTGCAGATGCTGGAGATCAGAGCTGAAAATGAGTTGCTGGAAAAGCGCAGCAGGTCAGGCAGCATCCAAGGAGCAGGAGAACCGCCGTTTCTCCTGTTTTATTTGTAGACATCAAGTCTTACAGCATGGAGAGAGGCAGAGAGGCTCTTTTGTCCAAACTCGTCCATTCTGACTCAAATATCTAACCACATTAACCTCATTTCCCTGCACTTGGCGCATAGCATTCTCGTCCTTTCCTGTCCATGTACTTGCCCAAATGCCGTTTAAATATCGTTAATATAAATGCTTCAACCACTTCCGTTGGCAGCTCATTCGTTTTGTGTACCACTCTCTGTGTGAAACAGTTCCAATCAGTTTCCTTTTTATTCTTTTCCCTCTCACCTTAAAATGATGCCCTCTCCTCCTCGATTCCCCAACTCTAGGAATAAAAAGGCTGGATCCATTCACCCTATCCATGTAAACTTCTATAAGATCCCTCTCAGTCTTCTATTCTCGAAATAAAAAAGGCCTCACTTGTCCAACCTCTCCCTATAATTCATACTATTGAGATATGGCAACATTTTTGTAAATTCTGTCTGCACACATTCCAAATTAAAAACATCCTCCTGATCGCAATGTGACTAAAACTGACACAGCACTACAAGTGCAGCCTCACCAACTTCCTGAATAACTTCAACATGACTTCCCAACGGCTCGCCACCATGTCCTGACCGATGCTTGCTTGTGTGGTAAAACCTTCTTCATTACCATGTCTAAATATGATCCCACTTTCATAGAACGGTGGACCTAAACTCCATGTTCCCTCTGCTCAACTACACTCCTTAAGGTCCTACCAATCACCACGAAACTCCTACCTTGATCTAACGTTGCCAAAATATTCATTGGCCCACTTCTCCAGTTTGATCAAGATCCTGCTGCAATATCTGATATGCTTCCTCACTGTGCATGATACCACCTATTTCAGTGTCATCTTCAAGTTTCCTAATCATGCCTTGTACCTTCGCAAGGACATCATTGTGACAGATAACAAACAACAATGGGCCTAGCACTGACCCCTGAGGCACTTCATGTGTCACAGGCCTCCAGTCCGAGAGCATCCTTCCACTAGTACTCATTGCTTACAATCATGAAGCCAATTGTGTGTCTAATTTGCCAGCTCCCTCTGGATTCCATGCGACTCTAATCTTCCAGACCAGCCTATCAATGGTAACCTTGTCAAAGGCCTTACTGAAAACTATACAGAATATGTCTACCACCCTACCCTCATCAACATTCCTGGTCATTTCATCAATGAACTCAAACAAATTTGAGAGGCATGATCTCCCACTCACAAAGCCATGCAATCTTTCCAGTCTAAAAACAAACATTAATAATAATTATTAAAATTAATAATAACGAACTAATAAATAACAATAAGATGACATTTTCAATGGATAATAAACTATCAATGGTATGTGATATTGGAACGTGTATCATGGTTGAAGGGCAGAATAGAGTTTGTACCTGTGTCATTGAACTGTATCGAAAAAAGCAAGGGTGGCAATGTGATTCAGTGGCTAGTACAGCTGCCACATAGTGCCATGGATCCAGGTTTGTTTCCAGCTTCGGTTGACTCTCTGTGTGGAGTTTGCACATTCTCACTGTGCTTGTGTGTGTTTCCTCTGGGTGCTCCATTTTCCTTCCACATCCAAAGATGGAAAGCACAGGTGAATTGGCCATGCTAAGTTACCCATAGTGTTATGTGCATTCGTCAGTGGTAAATATAGGTGTGGTCTTGTTGGGCCAAATAGTCTGTTTCCATACTGTAGGGAATCTGTCAAAAATATTATGTCTAAACAAACCTTATCTTTCCAAATGTATGTATATCTCATCCCTCAGAGACTTCTCAAGTTACCTAGCTACCACAGATGTTAGCTTTCCTAGTCTTTGGATTCCAGATTTTTCTTTGTTACCCTTCTTGAATAATGGCACAACATTTGCTAATCTCCAATGTTCTGGAACCTAAACTGTAGCTACCGATGATACAAAAATCTCAACCAGGGTCCCTGTAGTTTCTTCTGTAGCCTCTTGCAGTGTTCTTGGATGCATCTGTTTAGGACCAAGAGATTTATCAAACTTCATACATTCTAATGCATCCAACACGTCTTCTCCTGTGATATTGACTCATCCCAAGATAAAACTACGACCTTTGTTCACCTCCCAAATCTTCATATATTTCTCCACGGTTAAGGCAGAAGAGAAATATTCATTGAGAATCTCACACATCTCCTATGGTTCTAGACATGCATGTCCACTTTGGACCTTGTGGGGTCATATTCTCATTTAGTTATTCCTTTCACTTTAATATACGTAATGAACCTTTTTGGATTCACCATAATCTTCTCAGCCAAAGCTATCTTGTGCACCCTTTTCGCCCTCCTGATATCCTTCTTCAGCAAATTACTGTATCCCCTGTATACCTCCAGGGATTCCCTTGATCCCAGTTGCCTGGACCTGAGCCACGCCTCCTTTTTGCTGGTCGAAGCCTCAATACCTCCTGACATCCATGCTTCCCTCTTCCTGCGAACCTTGCCCTTTACCCTCACAGGAACATATAGACCTTGAACTTTAGACGTTTCACTTTTAAAGGCCTCCCACTTGCAGGAGATCCCTTCGCCTGTCAACAAACTCCTCCAACCAATCCCTACATGCTCCTGTCTAATTCCATCAAAATTTGCCTTGTCTCAATTTAGAACTTGAACACCTGGACCTGTTTTGTTCTTTTTCATAACTTTTTAAAAATTAATATAACTATGGTCACTAATCCCCGAGTGCTCCCTCATTGTCACTACAGTCACCTGTCCTGCCCTCGTTCTGAGAATAGGTCAAGTTTTGACACTTCCCTAGTTGCACCCTCTACATACTGCTTGAGGAAACTTTTCTGAACACACTTAATAGATGCACCCCGTCTCAGTCCTTAATTCTATAGCATTCCCAGACTATGTTTGGAAAACTAAAATCTCCTACTAATGCAATCCCATTGGCCCTGCAAGTCTCCCCAATCGCTCTACATATTTTTGTTCCGCTAATTTCTCGTTTACTATTTGGGGGCTTATGGAAAAACACAAATAATATCACCATTCCCTTCTTATTTCTAAGCTCCCTCACAAATCCTCACTGGATGTTCCTTCAGTTATTTTATCTCTGATTACTACTGTGATACTTTCCTTAATCAAAAATGAAACTCGTCCTCCCCTCCTTCTTCCACCTCTGTCCCGCATTATGCAACTTTACCCTGGTACTTTAGGCTGCCAATCTTGTCCTTACCTTAGCCATGTTTCTGTAATGGCTTTAATATCCCAGTTCCACGTGCATATCCACGCCCTGGGTTCATCGGTCTTATCTGTCAGCCATGTCGCATTGAAACAATTGCAATTTAATCCAACAGGCATTCCTTGCTCCCTATCGTGTTCCAGCCTGACCTGTCTCTTCACTTTACTGTTTCTGATTACTGTATCTCCTTCCAGCCTCGCACTTGCCTCCTTTCTGTTGAGGATCCCACCCCTCCCCAACCCCTGCCAATCGAGTTGAAATCCGCCCTTGCAGCGCTAGCAAAACTACTGGCCAGGATATTGGTCCCCTCCCAGTTCAGGTACAACCCGCCATTCCTGAACAGGTCACCTCTGCCCCAACAAAGATCCCAGTGACCCAAAAATCTCTGCCCCCTGCACCAATTCTGTCGCCACACATTCATGTGCCATATCCTTCGGTTCTTACCCTCACTAGCACAGAGCCCTGAAAGTAAACCAGATATTACCCACTGTCGTGGTCCAGTCTTCTACCCTTTTTCCTAGCTCTATATAATCACTCTGCAGGATCTCATCACTATTTCTACACATGTCATTTCTACTCATGTGCACAAAGACTTCTGGCTGCTCCCTGACCCGGTGAGAACGTTCTGCAGCCGCTCCGAGACATCCTGGACCCTGACACGTAGGAGGCTTTACACCATCCTGGATTCCTAGTTGCAGCCACAGAATCTCTTTCCTGTTCCCCACACTATCGAGTCTGAATAATTCCTTCTGAAGTTATTCTGCTCGTACAACCTTCTGACAATGGGATTTCTTCCTGAAACAGTTGGATTTGGTTGAATTGCATTGCTTCAAGGAATTGGGAAATTCTAACGAATCCTCATCAGGAATTCTCTGTGAGTGGGAAAGACGACTAGGCTTTCAATTTGACTCCAACACATTGCTGTGTTGAGCGACAGGAAACAGAAAGGGAGCAATAGACTGTTCTTTCACAGATAGGCTACATTTTTCCATCTGTTAGTTAAATCATTAACATTATCAGACCCTAAACTGGGCTGTGTGAGCTTTCCTTGAAAATTGTCCGAACTATATGACTCCATCACATTCTCGATTCCAGCATTATTGCTGCTGTCGTACACATAATCAATTCATTAACATTAAATGACCCTACTTGTTTTGAATATGTGCTAGTATGTGCCTGCATAATGTAAAAATAAGCGTTTCGTTTCTTCATAATACCTGTGCTAAGATGAGAATGTTTTATACTTTAACAAATACAGAAATTGCTGGAAAATCTCGGCCTATCTGACAGCGTATATGAAGAGAAATTAGACTTCAATTTTTCGGTCCAATGACCTTTCCTTTGAACATATCGAATTCTTAAATTACTTCCCCAGTGTTATTCTCCCACACAAGAAGAAATAACCATCCGTTATTCACCAAATACACTCTTCTCAAGATCTTATATGGTCAATAAAACATTTCTCATTCGCAGGCTGAACTGTTAATTCTTCATAACGGAATGCCTTCATCCCAAGAACGAGTAAAGGGCAACATCTTTGAAACGTTTCTAAACCTTTTATTTTTCAGTTTAGGCTATCATAACTACACATAGTACATCAGATGTGATCTCAGCACTGCCCTGCACTGATGCAAAAAAAAATGGCTTAGATCATACTCAACATCCCTTGCACGAAACAGAATCATTCCATTTCTCTTCCAAATCACTTGCAACATATTCAGAGTAATTTGATGTGATTCATGTACGAAGACACGCAAATCCCCCTGTACCACTGACTTCTGCATTCTCCCTGCATTTAAATAATATTCTGCTGTTTTGTCTTTTCCACGAAACAAAAAGTTCCCATCGTCTCCATTTGCACTGATTCTTTTTTACTGAAGGTTTGCTCACAACCGTTTTCTGACTGTATGCCATTGCAGATGCGCTGGACTCCCCCGTCTGTATCCTCATGCATATGGTCTGCCCTCCTACTGTCTGTATCCCATTGCAAACGCTCTGCCCTCCCCGTCTGTATCCCATTGCAGACTCTCTGCCCTCCCCCGTCTGTGTCCCATTGCAGACGCCCTGCCATCCGCTGTCTGTCTCTCATTGCAGACGCTGTGCTCTCCAATGCCTGTATTCCATTGCAGACGCTCTGCCCTCCCCTTTCTGTCTCCCATTGTAGACACTATGCCCTCCAACATCTACATCCAATTGCAGACGCTCTGCCCTCAACTGCCTGTCTCTATTGCAGACCCTATGCCCTCCAATGTCTATATCTCATTGCAGACGCTCTCCCACGGCAGATGCCGTGTCCTCCGCTTGTTTGCATCCCATTGCAGATGCATGGCTCTCCCCCGTCTGTATTCCATTGCAGATGCTCTGTCTTCCTCTGCCTGTATCCCATTGCAGACGCATGGCTCTCCCCCGTCTGTATTCCATTGCAGATGCTCTGTCTTCCTCTGCCTGTATCCCATTGCAGACGCATGGCGCTCCCCCGTCTGTATTCCATTGCAGACGCTCTGTCTTCCTCTGCCTGTATCCCATTGCAGACGCATGGCGCTCCCCGTCTGTATTCCATTGCAGACGCTCTGTCTTCCTCTGCCTGTATCCCATTGCAGACGCATGGCCCTCCCCCGTCTGTATTCCATTGCAGACGCTCTGTCTTCCTCTGCCTGTATCCCATTGCAGACGCCCTGCCCCTCCCCTCTCTGTATTTAATTGCAGGCGCTCTGCTCTCCCCTGTCTGTATCTCATTTCAGATGTTCTGCCCTCCTCTGACTGTAACCCATTGCAGACTCTCTGCCCGCACACTGTCTCTATCCCATTGCAGATGCTCTGCCCTCCTCGGCTGTGTCCCATTGCAGACGCTCTGCCCTCCCCAGGTCTGTATCCCATTGTCGACGCTCTGCCCCTCCCCTGTCTGAATCTCCTCGCATACGCTCCGCCCTCCGGCTGTCTGTGTCCCATTTCAGACGCTCTGTCTCCATTTAACATCTTATTGAATGACTATCCTGGTCAATGAGCAAACTGAGCTCCATCCCCTTCATCCAATTTATTTATTTCGATTTAAATTTTTGATGACCTCACATAGATCCTTGAAGTATTCTACCAGTTACAGCTTTCCAAACACAAAATGCATAATGATCTCTCCTCTGTATTTCCTGACAGCTATCCAGGGTGCCCCTGCTCCTGCATAACAGCCGGGATGGTTATATGGCGTCCTCCTATTCTGTATAATTTACTGAAATGACTTGAGTCCTTCATTCTATTCTTTTCTAACCCCATGGATGGGCATAATGGCCTTCTCCTGCTGCGTTGTCACGATGCTGACTAGCTGAATGGAATCATTCTCTCCCTCTGTCACAGTCTTGAGGGTAAATTGACAGAACAACGTGTGAGTTAGGAGCAGCAGTTGGCCATTCGGACCCTCCAGCCTGTTGCTTAATTTAGAAACATCACGGCTGGTCTGACTGTAGCTGACCACTCCCTCTCCTGTCTTCTCCCAATAAACATTCCCTCCCCTGTCCATCAAAGGTCAGTCGAGGTCAGCCTTGAATATCCCGGGAGACTTCACTGTCCCCGCGTCTGAGAAGGTCACAGATCACACAATCCAAAGGAGAAAGGAATAACGTTATCTCAAATGGAAATGGGAGACCCCTTTCATTTTAAACTGTTTTAACCTCACAGCAAGTCACCTCCTCTTTTCAGAAACAAAGCAAATATTAACAAGCATATACCATTCAGCCCCTCAAACGTATCCCACAGTCCTATTGACTGTTCAGTCAAGTATTTATCAAACTTAGCTTCTCCTGTACCCTTGGAAAATAACCCTGACACCTTAAGGCCACAGAGCATTGGAAATTGGACTTAGGCCATTTGGCCCAAAAGATCTATTTTGCAGTTTGATCCTGTCTGATGTGTTTCTCAACACAATTTTCCCGCCTTCTCACTGCAACTCTTGATCGTTGTTTTAATCTAACCTGTCTTAAAGACATGGTTGCATCGGTGTCTCTATATGCGTGTGTGATTGCGTGTGTGTTTCTGTGTATATCTGTGTAATGGCAGGAGACAGGGTGGTGGTGGATGTTTGTTTTGTGAACTGTAAGCCTGTTGGCAGCGATGATCCAGAGGCAAAATTGTTGGGTACACTTTTGTTTGTCATTTATATAAATTATTTAGATACGAGTTGTAGAAGGCATATTTCGCAAATTTGTGGATAACTTCGAGTGTGGGTGTACAGTGGATAGTGTTTGTATAATGAAGAACCACTGAAGATTACAAAGAGACCTTCAGTTATTAAATCAATGATTCATAGAGATGTACAACAGGGAAACAGACTCTTCAACTCGCTCATGCCATCCAAATATTTGACATTACTCCGCTCCCATTTGCCAGCATTTGGCCCATGTCCCACTAATCATAAAGCCACCCAGTTGCCCTTTAAATGCTGTAATTGTTCCAGCCTCCACCAGTTTCTCTGGCAGCTTATTCCATAGAAGCACCATCCTCTGCAGCAAAAAAAAAGTTGCTCTTCATTGTCTTTCAAACATTTCTCTTCACATCTTAAACCTATGCCTACTGGTTTTACCTTGGGAAGAAAGAACCTTGACCACTCAAACTATCCATGCCCCTCATAACTGATTGGCTATGCTTTCAGTCATCCTGGGTCTAAATTCACAAATTCAGTCGTCGTACCTCTTCCTTCTCCAGCAAGGCACGATTCCAAAAAGTTTAATCAACTTGTTCAGATATATTATGAAACAGCTCTGTGAGATTTGGAACTACAATTTTCGGCGCAGTTACAGGGACACTACCATCATTCAGCATTAGCTCCTAAAGCTGCAACATGATGCTCCTGTGTGTTTGTTCATCCGCCTGTTGTAACACGCTGTGACACACTTCTACAGAACATGAATCCACTCCACCTTCTCCAGAGATAGGGGCGCTATCAG
This sequence comes from Hemiscyllium ocellatum, assembly GCF_020745735.1. Classification (NCBI taxonomy): domain Eukaryota; kingdom Metazoa; phylum Chordata; class Chondrichthyes; order Orectolobiformes; family Hemiscylliidae; genus Hemiscyllium; species Hemiscyllium ocellatum. Next base: position 366,429 of record NW_026867616.1, read on the forward strand.
ACTTTGATGGACTGGAATCGAATCAAGAGCCCCGGCTCACACACGTGGGCACCATCCATTAAACAAGGCCTAAATCACGCCCAGATTTCGAGTCATATTTAAAGCGTATGGATTTATTAAATTCTCGTTAACATTACCAAATTATACAGTGGACATTTATAATTGAAAAATAAAACAAGTTATTACCCTCAACTAAAGGATTTTGAGTGCATTCGCTGTGACATTGAGACAACCAATGAACATCTTCAATTACTTGGCTATAATTTCTGGTTTAAGTGGCTATTACCAGCAGTCTGCTATATTATGGAAAGAAATCCTGCAAACATACTCTGCACTATGAATGATCTCGAGTAGATATCAATACTGAACACTAGAAACGAGGAACGAGCACAATTCTGGGCCCTAAACACCGGTCACTACTTCAAATCTCTAGCATGTGGCTCCCCTCTTCCTAAAATCATTAATTGATACAAGGCAACTGTCTCCTTGCCAGCTTCTCCTTACCGACTCTTTCCTCTACCTGCGCAAGGCAAACCAAGCTCTGGGTCTTTGGGAAACTTAAGAGTGGTGTCCGGAGGCCTTCTGGAGAGGGGATTGTCGTTTTAATCCAAAGTGGGAGTGTGATGAGGGCAGTAATAACATTCACTGAGCTGAGCTGTGGCAGATGGGATTTAACATGGATGCATGTGAGGCATTGCATTTTGATAAAACAAACAAGGGGAGGGCTTACACAATTAATGCTGGGCTTTGGTAGTTATGTAGAAAAGAAGGACCCTGGGCGACAGGCATAATTCATTGAAGTTTTGGGCGCAGGGTGTTTAAGGTTACTTCATTGGTCAAACCTTTGAGGTTAGAAGCTGGGAAATCATGCTGAGATTGTGCAGAATATTGATAAAGCCTTTTCTGAAGTACTGTGTGCAGTTCATTTAAAGGAAAGAGATTATTAACCTGGAGATGGTTGAGAAGAGATTTACCAGGATGTTACCAGTAACACCTCATCTTCTGCCTCGGAACCCAACAAACACACGGCATGAACATTGGATTCACTGATTTACAAATCTCCCCTCGCCAACCCAGATCCCAGATGCAGCCCCGGACTCACATCTGCCCTCCTGAGAAGACCTAATGTCCACCTTCCTTCCCACCACTCCGTTCCACACTCCTCACCGATCTATCACTATCACCTCCTCCCTTTGCTCACGTATTATTTATGTTTCCCCCAGTCTCACCCCATTATCCATTTTCTCTTTCCCCTCGCCAGTCCCGAAGAAGGGTCCAGCTGAAACGTCTACTTTCTTGCTCCTTGGATGTTGCCTGACTTACTGTGCCTTTTCCACCACCATGCTTTACCTACACTGAATTATAAAACAGCTGCAGTCTCCATTATGTCTTCGGTACAATTCTCTGTTAACATAACCATATCGTTGTCTGTTATAACTGCATGTAGTCTTAGGGACATTTTCTTCTCAGACCATGGACGATAAAACTTTTCTCAACGTTTTACTGATATTGCAGTGCCTGATCAGTAGTAAAAGAACATAGTTTCAATTTATAAACAGAGAAGCATGCTTATGTTCTGATAAACCTCTGGCATTGCTCCCATATCCAAGGCAGATTGAATGCTTACACATGATTGATCTATCAGCCCAAACGTTTGTTCCTTCAGTCTCCCCACATATCCCATCCAGAATGTGTAAAGTTTAATCATTTTTTTAAAATTTTAGTAAAAATGTATTGAATTGAAATGGGTTAACTGGAGACATTTGTGCAGCGACTGCGATTTCTGTCAGTCTCAGTGGATCCTAAATGTGTCGCTGCAAGGCTTTTCTCTTCTATCAATTAGGATCTCGGTTCAATGTGTTATCCCATTTTATCAGCGGGAGCATCACCGACAGCACTAACAGGGATCAGAAGACCCAGAGAGACGGTGAGGACAGATCAGAATCTGAGAACATTAGGCTGAAATGTTCCAACAATGGATCAGAATCTGAGAATATTATATTCCAACAATGGATTGGAGTTTACTGGCTTTCTCAAACTTGTATCTCATTTGTTTTGCGAACCTATGATGTATTAATGGTTATTCAAGCTGTTTGCTGTCCTATTCTCGCTATAGTTGGTGTTCCTGGTAACTCATTCTATTTGTTCATAAAGCCAGGTTAGGCTGAATTGCGGCTCGCATTATTTAAAATTTAGAAAGCTGGACGTCAATATTTTCATCTCCAATGATATAGTCAATTCCTTACAAATTATAACGAGCAAATTACTCATGAGAAATTGCTCACCAATATGTGAAGTTGAAACAGACTATTCTTAAACTCCTTAATCCTTCTAGCCCTGCACAGATCTACATTTCTATATTCTCCCCACTGACTAATCCTGTCCAATACCACCTTCATGATATCCTCATCTTCTCGTCAGCGTCAGTGCATCTTCTGAATAAACCATCAGTTGTGCCTTTGTTAAATCTGGACACACGTTATTAAGTACCTTCTAACCACATGTTAGTTGCGGAATAATTGATCTTGAGTAAGTTTAACTTGTTCACTGCACAGAACCTGTCAGACAGGCAATACTGCATGCTGCTTAAATCATTTACACATAATCTGGTGGCACGGAATAATAATCTGTTGATATCTCATGAAGGAAATTGATGTAATTGAAGTGAAACTATCGTTATTTGTGATTTTAAGAAAGCCCAGCTGCTTGCTTCATGTCCTTCAGAAAAGTCAATGGGTTATACCTCCCCAGTCAAGTCTGTGAAAACCCACCGCAATGTGTTTTACTTTTTATGGTCCTGTGGAACAGCTGAACCAGCCACTCAGTTCAAGATCCATGTAACATGCTGGCATTGTCAGGACTGCACACCTCACATGAGGGAAGAACAAAAGTAAAGTTAGCTCCCTCCCTCTGTCTGTTTTCCTTATTCCTACACTTCATTTCCATTCAGGTAGGTGACCTATTTCAAGTGCAATCTTTCTGACTGAGTCTCTCCCCAAGAGTGATGTTCATCTCCACAGGCAACTCTGGTGCTGGCTTTACTGATGCTGACATACAGAGGTAAGGAAAATTTAAATTTGACATCGATGGCAGTACATAACGAAGGAATGGGTTTTTACATCATAAAAAAGATACGGCGACCATTAAGTGAGGGAAAGGAATTATTGTGATCATCGCTGAGAGTGTTATAAAGGCTGTATTTGGGGTATTATGGACATATTTGTTATCCTTTAAAACGAATGATCTGATTGCAATAGAGAAAGTGTAAAGAATTTTCACCAGAATAATCAGTGGGCTGGTCGTAAAAGAGGAGTGAGTGAAGGTTAATCTGTAGCACTGTCAGAGAAAAAGAGGCAATTGCACTGAAACTTGAAGGTGATGGACAATCACGCGTTATGTTGTACACAGACACTGAGAAGATGATAAATTCCATGGCTTGTATTTTTTTATTTTAGTCGGGGTGTATGATTCTGGGAATTTAAGTGCCTCTGAGGATAAAATCTTCAGCCACATCCTGCCTTGATACCGGGATAAATCCCTCTTAACTGAGCAGGTCAGTTAACCACTATTGTTAATGTTAATACGTGATGGTATCTGTGTGGAGAATGTTTTCTTCTTATATAGGGTAGTGAATGTCAGAAATTTTCAGGTGTAGAAACGTAGGGGAGTTAGATCACTGCAAGTATTTAAAGATGAGAAAGATGGATATTTGACCTGTCAGAGAGCAGAGGGTGGGAAGAAGTGGGCATTAAAGAGGAGTTAATGCCAACGGTAGATCAGCCATGATCGCATACAATGGCTTGAGCATTCGTATTACCTACTCCTGTTTCTTATGTTCTCATTCTGTCATTGGAAAATGGATGGTTGCAATTGACCTAGAAGCGCTCTTACTGAATGTTGAGGACAGTGAGAGAAAGGTTTCTGGTGAGCCATCTGTGGGCGAGATATGGGTCCGATATTCAAAGTGAATCTTGGACTACAACATGACCAACAAATGAAACTCAGTGAGGAGACACTCTGTAAAGAGGTGAGAGGCCACTTTTGTATCCGGTCTGGATTTCCCATCACATGTTTCAATCCACATCAAATCACACAGTGTTGAGGGACTGAATCACATCCTGTAACATTGCGGACCAGCTATTTGGAGCAAGTGGTCTCTATCTGCTCCTGTTCAGGTGGTTTAAAGAACTGAATAGAACCTAGGAACATCGGACTGAGGAGCAGGAGTGGGTCATTAGACACTTTGTCATTGCTCTACCAGACAGTATGATCTGAGTGTGGTCTCTGCAGCATTTTTCTGTCTGTCCACAATTTTCCTCCATGTCTGTTAAATGTTGAACAAACCCAACTTTGAATAAATGCAAACACCCAGTCACAATGCTAGGGAACTGCACAAAGTTAAACTACACAGGCAGCACAATTCTGGAACGCACCAGGCATTTGTCTAACAGTTTTGTTCCCATCCAATTAATTCTGCTGCAGTTCATCATTTTTTATTTATTCATGGAATGTGGTGTTGTTGATAGGCCAACATTTATGGGCCATGTTTAATTACGCTGGAAGTAGTAGTGTTGAGCTGCATCTTGGAAATAAACTTCTGGGGAAGAGAATTCCCATTTGAACAGCCGCGTGAGAATTGCTCATTCCTGCTCCGACCAATGTTGGAGGGTCACTGTTTCATTTTCCAGCCCCACTTCTCCACTGGTTACAACAAATGTGAAGTGTAACCTCGGTCATTTTCTCGAAAAATGTGAGACACAGAGTCACACACATACAGACACATACACCAACGCACATGTCTGAAGACGATAAAGAATAACAAATTATTTTCAGAGTTTCATAGTATTTTTACTCATATCAAATGGAAAAGAGATAACGTCTCCCAATTGCTATTCTGTCTCCGACGTGATTCTACTCAAACAAGCTGCTGGAATGAGACTTCTTCCCGGAACAGTTCGATTTGGCAGAATTTCCTTTCCTTCAAGCAGTGGAGCGATTCCCATGAATCCTCAATAGGAATCCTCCACATTTGTTAAAGATGACTCAGAATTTTTTAAATCTCACACTTTGCTGTCTGGAGGGACAAAGTAAGAGAACGGGAGCATCAGACTGCAGCTTACGACCATAAGATCATCGAACATAGGAACAGAAATTAGACCATTGAGCCCATCGAGTCTGATCTGCCATCCAATTACGCTGACAAGTTTCTCAACCCCATTCTCCTGCTTTCTCCCTGTAACCCTTCATCCCTTTCATACTCCAGAAGCAATCTATCTCTATCTTAAATCTACACAATGACCTGACCTCCACTGCCTTCTGTGAAAATGAATTCCATAGGGTGTCCACTCTCTGGCTGAAGACATTTCCCCTTACCTCCTTACTAAAAGGATTTCCCTGTGCTCTAAGTTTGTATCCTTGGGTCCTAGAGTCTCCTAGCAATGAAAGCCTTCGCAACATCCACACGGTGCATGCCATTCAGTATTCTGTATGTTTCAATTAGATCCACCCACATCCCTCTGAACTCCATCAAGAGCAGACCTAAAGTCTTCAAACCTTCTCATATGTTAAGCTTTTCATTGCTAGGACCATTCTCGTGTACCTGCTGTGAACCCATTCCAAGGTCAGCACATCCTTCCTGAGACATGGGGCTCACAATAGCGTATAATACTCCACATGTGGTCTGACCAGAGCCTGATAGAGCCTTAGAAGTACATCCTTGTTTTTACATTCAAATCCTTTCAAAATAAATTCAGTCACTGCATTTGCCTTCCTAACTACTGACTTAACCTGCAAGTGCACATTGAGAGACCCCTGGAGTTGGATTCCTAAGTCTCTGTGCACTTCAGACATCTGAATCTTCTCGGTAGTCCATGTTTTTATTCTTCCTACCAAAGTGCATGTTCCCACAATTTCCCAGTTTGTACTCCATCTGCCACTTCTTTGCCCATTATCCAAACCTATCTGCATCCTTCTTGAGCCTCCATGCCTCTTCGCCGTTACCTGTCCCTACACCTATCTTTGTATCACCTTCAAACTTAACCACAATGCCTTCAGTTCCTTCATCTTGATCGTGAATGCATAAAGTGAAACGTTGTGGTCCCGACACTGAGCCTTACGGAATACCACTTGTCACTTGCTGTCACCTGAGAAGGACACTTTTATCGACGTTCTCTGCTTCCTGCCAGACAGCCAAACTTCTATCCATGCTATGGTATTGCCTCTAATACTATGGGCCCTTCCCTTAATCAGTAGCCATTGTCAAAGACCTTCTGGAAGTCCCGGTGGATGACATCCATTGGTTCTCCTTGTTCTGTGCTGCTCGTTACGTCCTCAAGGTTTTCTAGCAGATTTTCCAGGCATGACCTCCCTTCGATGAAACCATGCCAACTTTGTCCTACTTTTCCATCCAGATCCAACTATTCAGAAATCTCATCCTTCACAATGCATTCCAGGATCTTACCCAGAGCCAAGTTTAGATTAGACCATCTGATATTTTCCGTTTTTTGCTTTACTCCCTTTTTAAACAGGGTATCACGTTAGCGATTTTTCAGTCCACTGGGAATCTCCCTGATTCGAGAGATTCCTGAAAGTTCACCACCAACGCCTCCCCTGTCTCATCGGCTATCTGCCTTAGATATCTGGAGTGGAGTCCATCTGGTCCATCTGGTCCAGTTGATTTATCTTACCTTCAGACCATTCCGTTTTTACAGCACCTTTTTCTAGGTGATGGCCACCTTACTCACGTATGCCCACTAAGTCTTTTCAATTTTTGGGATATCACCCATGTTTTCAACCGTAAAGGCTGACACAAAGTAATTTTTCATCTCCTCAGCCATTTCCTTGTTCCACATTACTATCTCTCCTGTGTCAATTTCTAGCAGTCAGATGCCCATTTTTGCCTCTCATTTGCCCTTTCCATATCGAAAGAAGCTCTTACAGTATTTCTTTATATTTAATCTTCTAACTCCTTACTCCTGTTTCTTTTTTTTTGCTCTCTATTGGTCTTTACAAATGTTGCGACATGGTAGTGAACGCCTCTATGAATTAAACCAAACACTCAGGAAAATTCAACTCACCTAGAAATAAGTAAGAATTGAATAACAGAGAACTCCCAAATTCCAGTATTTAAAGAAAATAACGCCAATTTATTTTTAACTGTAAAAGTGAACATTATGCCACAACTATTTACAACTTTAACCAACACACCCCCACCCATCACCACACAACTGCCCCCATCTGTATAACAATATGCTGTTTCAATTAGACACTCATGAAGATTACATCAACTTGATTTAAAAACCACACAGCTACTGCCGTCCGCTGTGATGTTACTTTCCAGTCTGCTGAATTTCCTGTGTCGTCGTAATTTTGTTTACTGTGAATATGTTTCATATGAAAATTATCTATGATAGTGAGGATTTCCTAATTTCTTGCGGAGCAAGATGGTTGATTCCCAGGCTTCGTCCGTCTCGATGGCATCTGCTCTCTTCCAAATTTTGAAAATGTTTGCATCTTTATATCCCCAGCATCAAATTGTCTCACTGGTTCAACGTTGGCAAAACAATAAATTCAATCTCGATTTGCATTCAGTGACAGAGAAAGTGGAGGAAAGAGAGTGTTGCATGCAACAGTGTGACTGGTGGAGCAAGAGCCTTGTTCGGGGGTAGGTGCTGTAACAGATATGCAGAGAGTGTGAGGAAGTAGAGAGAATAGGGAGACATTTGTCTTTGCAGAGCGGGGAAGGTTATTGATGTTGTCCTGAATTGATGGGCATTTCTTCAGATCATCTCACCATCGGGGTGGGCTTTCCCAATGTCTTGTCCACGTCTATCATTAATAACATCACAGAGTGCATCCCTCAGCTTCTTCTGAATATGTTTGTATGGATCTTGAAAACAACAAGGAGGAACAAACATTGGTATCTTACATATCTAAACCAAATTGTTGATCATCCGATTCTCTGAAAATAAGATATGCAAATATCGTGGGTGTGCAGTAATACTGGATGATCTAAAATTGCATCTAAACTGCGTTAACTAAATGATTACTAATGCTGTGAAAAATACATTTCATAAGTGTATATGAGGTAGGTTGAAGAGTATGTTGTGAACCAAAGTAGAGAGCAGGTTATTTCAGGCGTGGTATTGCGTGGTCAGAAGGACTAATTACCTACCGTGCTCTGAGGAAGCTATTGGGCAATGGTGACATTAATATGCTGCATGTTACACGGCAATATAGAATGTTTGAACATTACACTCAAATATCATGGAAACCCGAAGGCTAGAGGGCCAAGTGAATTGGAAAAAGACAAATGACATTTAGTGTGAAACAAACAATGGTTTTCAGTGATAGAAATACTGTGAAGTCTGAAAAATATGGATATATCACTAAGTTACAAACAGCAAAGAAAGGGAAGCGGATTCATCGAAGGTTTAGGTAAGAAATTAATGATTGCGTTATATCTAACGAAGCAGCTTCAGAAGAATTCCAGATTTTATGCAAATCTAAACATTCTGAGAGATTTACTTTCCTGGAAATAAGGATGAAGAGAGTGTTAGGAAATTAAAAAGAACCTGAAAGCAAACAAGCAGGAAACACAAAGGCTGCTCAAATCTACGATCCATGTACCAAAGAAAACGAAAGTAAGGCCAAGGTGGAAATTTGTAAGGTATAGGAGAATTTATTGTGGGGAACAAGGAAATGGCAGAGAAACTAAACAGCTATTTTGCATCTGTCTTCATGGAGAAAGCGTCAGGAAATCTCCGTGTGAAGCAAGTAATCACCTGGGACTTGTGGAACTAAAGACATGAAACCAATTCATATCAATAATAAGGTAGTACTTGAAAATGGCGCTTGATTGATCATTGTTAAGTCTGATGGGCCAGATATACTTCATATAAAAATGTCAGAAATAAAACAGCATATTAATTGAACTGTCAGTGACTGTGTTTTATTTTACTATAGATCCTGCAAAGACCATAAGCCCTTGTAGATAACTGAAAGGTAGTAAACATGATCCATCCATGTACACAGGGAGGAAGGGATAATGTGGAGGACTGCAGACCAATTAATTTGACATATGTAGGGAAGCATTTAGATTCCATTATATAAGAAATAATATTGGGAACTTAGAAATGAACAGCGAAATTGCACGAATCACAATGCAGTTCTGACACAGAAATCATGCCTGACAAACTTCGGAATTCGGAGTTATTTCTTGCAGCATAGACCACGGACAACCAGTGGAAGTAGTTTATTTGGATTTTCAGAAGTCTGGGCGGGAAAAATTTCTGGCTCTAACAGCTGCTCCTTTTTTGAGGCATTTTAGGTGTTGAAGGTGATTTCCTCGAATTCCAGGAGCAGCAATTTCTGCTTTGTATGCTGTTGCATTATTTTGGAACTTTAGGGAAAAAAAACAACAGTGGTTTTAAGCGGGAAAGGAACAGACTAAGGAAGCACATGGTGAGGGGGAGAAACTGACAGTACAGTGTACCTGCGCAGTTACTGCCAAAACAGTTTGAATTCATGTATCGCTCGATATTGGAGTGTGTCTAGTAAAATTAACAAACAGTGAAATTAGCGACTGGTTTGGAGGAACTGTTTGGGTAATGTCCCCAACCAGATAAGTGAATTGTTTTAACTGTGTCCTCCAGAAAATCTGCGGAAATCAGTAGAGTGGGTTCTTCCTTAATTATATATTTTCTGAGATTAATCTCTTGATTAATCTTAAAATATAAACCATAAATATTAATTTAACCTGGGGCAGTGTTTTGTAGAGGAATAAGACAGTTTTGTGTTTCTGGGTCTGTAGATTGTGAAAGAGCACAAATGGCCTTAGTAGAATCATATGCGCTTCTTGTCAGATGTGGGAGATTGAGGATTTAAGTGTTACTGCGGATTATATCTGCATTAAATGTTTCTAGTTGCGACTCCTATCAGATCGAATGGATCGGTTGGAGAGACAGTTAGTGACAATGAAGAATTTATAGCAGCAAGAGTATGTGATGGATGGCAGTTATAGGAAGGAGAGAATGTCTCAGATGCAGTCACAGAGATGGGTTAACTCCAAGAAACGTAAGGGAGGTTAGCAGCTAGTGCAGCAGTCTTCTGGGGCTGCTGCACATTTCAAATAAATATGCTGTTTTGGAAAATGTCGGGGTGAGGGATTGGATTCACAGGGGAATGTAGCACGACAGGCAAGTTTCTGGTATTGAGACTGTGTCTAATGCAACAAGGAGTACGTCAGATTCCACGAGGTCAATTGCGGTCGGGGTCTCCCTAGTCTGAGGTGCAGACAGATGTTTCTGTGACCAGCAGAGAAAAAGCAGAATGGTTTGGTGCTTCCCTGGTGCCAGGATCAAGGATGTCTCAGAAAGGGTGCAGAATATTCTCACGGGGGAGAGTGGCCGTTCAGAGGTCATTGTCCACATTGGAACCAACGACATAGGAAGGAAAAATTTTGAGATTCTGGAAGGAGATTGCAGGGCGTGAGGCAGAAATTTAAACAGGAGATTCTCGAGAGTAGTAATATCTGTATTACTCCTGGCGCTACAAGCTAGTGAGAGCAGGCATAGGAGTATAGAGCAGATGAATGCATGGCTGTGGAGCTGGTGTATGAGGGAAGGATTCACATTTTTGGATAATTGGAATCTATTTTGGGGTAGAAGGGGCCTATGCCAGAAGGACGGATTGCACCTAAATTGGAAGGGGACGAATATACTGGCAGGGAGATTTGCTAGAGCTGCTCGGGATGGTTTAATCTAGTAAAGGGGGAGGGGGCCAGGGAGATAGTGAGGAAATAGATCAATCTGAGATTGGTACAACTGAGAACAGAAAAGAGTCGAACAGTCGGGGCAGGCAGGGACAAGGTAGGACTAATAAATTAAACTGCATTATTTCAATGCAAGGACCTAACAGGGAAAGCAGATGAACTCAGGGCATGGTTAGGAACATGGGACTGGGATATCATAGCAATCTCAGAAACATGGCTCAGGGATGGGCAGGACTGGCAGCTAAATGTTCCAGGATACAAATGCTATAGGAAAGATAGAAAGGGAGGCAGGAGAGGAGGGGTAGTGGCATTTTTAATCAGTGATAGCATTACAGTTGTACTGAGGGAGGCTATTCCTGGAAATACATCCAGGGAAGTTATGAGGTGATACACTTTGGAAGAAGGAACCGACAGGGGAGGACTCAATGAATGGCAGCACACTAGAAAGGTCAGAGGGTGGTTCTACGCACATCCCAGAATGTGATGGACAGGTTAATACACAATTTGGGAAAGCATAGGGTACTGTTTAAAAAAAAAACCTTGATTCATTGAGGCACAGATTATAAGAGCTATGCGGAACTTTGGTGAGGTCAGATGGAATACTGCGTGTAGTTCTGGAAACCACATTAAGGGAGGATGTGAGTGCACTGAGTGGGTGCAGAGGAGATTCACCAGGATGTTCCCTGTGATGGAGCATATCAGCTACGAAGAGAAGCTGGATAAGCTTTGGTTGTTTAGATTGGAGGAGAGGAGGCTGAGGGGGCCGTGATTCAGAAGCATAGTATTACAGGGTGGATGGACAGCTGTTGTTCATTTTAGTCAAAGGGCACACTTTTAAAATGAAGCGTTTGCCGTTTAGTGAGGATTTGAGGATTGCTTTTCACCCAGAGTGTCCTGGGGTCTGAAATGCAATTCTTAAGAGGGGAGTTGTCGTGGTAACCTCAAAACCATTAGAAAATACATTTTGTGCTCTTGAAATGCCTCAAGATTCATGGCTACGGGAATTGCGTCGGAGAAATGGGCCTCATTTGTACTGTGCTGTATTTCTGACGCAGCATCTTTGCTTCTGTGATTGTATGACTGTGGAATTCTAATCACGGAGTAACTTAAAATAGAATTGATAGGTTTCTTAAGAATATATTAACAAAGTTTATAAGACAGAACTTATATATTTTCTGAAAACAACAGAGGAAAACAACACAAAAAACGAAAACTTCTAGCAATACTAGGGATCTTTAGTCTGATGAGAAAACGGGAATATAATTAAATTAGCAACTAAACAGTTTAGAGAAAGTATTGGACTGACATTAATGGGCATCGACAACGTCAACAGAGATTTATGAAATGGGAATCATATTTGAGAAAGTGCATTTTATCAAAAGTTATGGAGAAGCTATCAATGCAATACAAGTGGAATCTCAGAAAGACTTTTGATAAAGCCCAAGCCCATTGTGCGAAATGTAATCCTGTGGGACTGAGGATAATATATGGTCATGGTTTTAGAATGGGAGAGCTGGCTGGAAACACTAAGTAGGAATTAAAACAATGTTTTTTTTTAAAATGGAAGGCTAGTAGGATATAGCAAGGATCGTGCCTTGGGCCCCAGTTATTGCCAATACACATCATATCTTTGGTCGAGGGGCTCAAATGCAATATTCTCAACTCTGCTGACAGCACTGAACGATGACAGCATGATGTGAGTGCGTGAGGGGGATGTAAAAAAAGCTCCAAAGTGACCGAGACAGGGGAAAGTACTGGGAAACTATGTGGCAGATGGAAACCAATGGGAGAGATGAGATGCTGTTCACATTTGATGGGAACAATAAAATGGCAGCCTCCCATTTGAAAAGGGCGCGGTTGAAAAATGTTGCTCTGTAAAGGAACTTAAGCTGCATTTTTGTTTATTTCTGCTCTCAGCCCTCTCGGTACATGTAGGGCAATGAGTTCTCAAGCCAGAGGCCAATACTGGGAATGGCATTGGCACGCTGACCAGTGTATATAGACCCAGAAAGTGGGGAACTATGGCATTGAAATGAATCTGGATTCCCTGCACACCAGTCACTGAAAGCAAAATTTCAGGATCTGAAAGCAGGTAGGAAGAAAAATGATGTTTTCACCTTCATTTCAGGGAAATTGAGTACAGGAGTAAGAGTATCTTACTGCACCTGTACAGGGCCTTGGTGGGATCCCATCTCGAACATTGTACAGTATTGTGTGCAGCTTTGGTCTCCTTACCCAATAAAGGACAAACCTGACATTGAAGGAGAGCAGTGAAAGATGACCAGACTGATCGCTGGATGACAGACTTGTTGGAGCAGAGTTTGGGGTGACTGGGCTTGTATTCCATGCCGTTTAGGAAAATGAGTGGTGATCTCAGTGAAATATATAAAACGCTGACAGGGCGAGACAGATTGGAAGCAGGGATGGTAATTCCCTGGTGTGGACGTCTAAAACAAGAGGCCACTTTGCATTTAGATGAGAATAAGTGTCTGCACTCAGAGACTGGCGAACCAGGGGTACTCTTTCCCAGATCAGGATGTGGAAACCAAGGCGCTGATATAAATAAGTATTTCTGGAAATTATAGGGATAGGGAGAGAGCAGGAGTATCGTGTGAAAATAGATCAGCTAACAGTCCAGGTTGTTCTCAATGGCGCAGTAGCTGTGTTCCTGTGCAACACCGTGTTGTAGAAAATCGTGCAATATTAAAAGTGAGGTCAAAGGAAAATGAGGGTAATGGACACGACCCCCCAAATATCAGTAAAGCCAAAAAGTAATTTTAGTCTAACACACACACTAGCAAAGTCTAAAATACATCTTTTGATCACATATTGCAATGAAACTGTCCTCTAAATGGAACACTTTCAAACTACAGTCACTGACTACAGCAGTGTAAGTATCACCACACTGTTCTCCAGAAAGTGTGTGGGGCTGACTGACCACGTGATGCCGATGGGGAAATTCCAGTTCTCCTCAAGATTCTCCCACAGTTTGAAATAAAGTTCTCTCTAAATGTAGACTACAATTTCCCGTTTCAGACTCAGCTTCAAGTCTTCCAGAGCGGATTGCATTCCTATTTTAGCTGAACACATTGATTGTACATTTGGCAGTCAGAGGATTCTGAGGCTGGATTTTGCTGTTCAGCTGGTTCCCGGCAAGGAATCACGTCACAGTGAATGAGAGTTCACTTTATGGAAAAAAGGTTCATGAATCACATTGCGGCCAAATTATATTTAATCAACACGCGTTATCAGAGAACTGCCTGTATATTGAATGGAGGAGCAAGGTTGATGGGCTGAAGGGACTACAGCAGTTCTCATTTTATATTTCACAATGTTTAAACATATTAAGGCATACGAATATTGTATGGGTAAAACTGCATTCAGGAGATGTTCGGCCATTAACTGGCACAGGGAAAGCTCAATGTGTTGTGTTGTTTCCCTATGTTCCTGTGCAGCCTGTGGGAAAGCTCTGTAAATGCTGTCACAAACCGGCAGGTGTTAGGAAGGAGGTCTCTGCATGGTCAACAGGACTATGTTTCCCGTTCCCTTTTCCAACACCAAGGTTGGGGCGGGTTTTCTCTCCGGGTATATCCATTAAGAGCTCGGACCATTTGATACAATTGAGTGTCTTTCTTGGCTGTTTTCAGAGACCATTAAAGAGTTTATCACATGTCTGTGTGTCTGGAGTCACTTTTAGGCCAAACCAGGAAAGCACGGAAGATTCACTTTCTGAGAGTACATTGGGTAAGGAGATAGATGTTTACAATCAACATTGGACACAAGATCACTGTTACTGACACCAGATTTTAGATCTCGATATGTTAATAATTGTTTTTATTATTCCACCAGCTGTCACCAGCTGCCCAAGCATTAGCCTGGTTTGTATGAGTAATCCAATGAAAATTCCACAACAGCAACATCTCCACATGGGGACCTATCGGAAATCACACTGAGCTATTTTTTTCTGTGATGTTTGACAACTCTGCTAAAAAAAAGAACTCCCACCAATTTGACTGTTGTGATGTGACTGATGGGGTGCTATTAATGGTAAGATTGTATTTATTCCCCTCTTAGGGAACTGGACATAGCTGAGTAATTTTCCACATTGCCAGGGAGATGTCAGAGTTGGAACTGGAATGAAACAGGTTCCCCAGGGATACGGCTTGTTGTGCAGCACAAGTCTTCAGTCCTATTGCAGGAATGGGGTCAGGGCCCATTGCCTTTGTCGTATCTACTGTGTTCAGCTATTTCTTTGTCACGTGCAGCGATCGAATTGGTGTGTTTCTGTGGGCATCATGATAGGGTGACGTGGATCATCCACTCAACATGTCTGGCTGAGGATAGTGCAGACACCACATACTTGACTTTTACACTGATGTACAGGCTGTTCCTTTATTTAGGATAGGGATATTTGTGGACTCCTCTCCTCCAGTAACTGTTTAATGGTACAATCGACATTAATGCTTAGATTTGGCAGGATGTCAGAACTTAGATCAGATTTGTTAGTCATGTGGTCATTTCTGCGTCTGTACCAGATGTTAGTTCTGCTGTTTCGAATGTAACCAATCAATTGCAGTAGCTTTAATAGGTTGTCATCTGGTAAAGGTAAAGATGGTACTGACCTGGCATGTTCACTCACACCTCATCACTGATCCAGAGATCTGCTTGATGTTCATAGTGGACTGAGAGATTATCCTGAGCGAAAGGTTACAGATTGTCATTGAAGACAATTCTGTTTCTGCTGCTGCTGTGATCTACAGCATCAGATGATAGCCCAGTTTAAGCTGCAATATCTACAATTCAATTCCACTGACTCTCCCCAGTTCACACCAAGACCCATTCACCCAACAGCCCTGTATTCACTGACTTACTCTGGTTTTTGATGCGGCAGCCCTTCCATTTTCTTATTCTCGTTCTGTTGAAATTCTTTCCTGGTGTCACGCCTCAATTTGTTACTTTAACTCAATCAATTTAAGGTAGTAATCTGAATCTTTTTCTTTCAGTAATGCCATCTTCTGTATTTGAAGTGAATGTATTTCCTTCTGTTTATCTCCCTGACCATGATTCAGAGCTCTGCAGTGTCAGTGATGCCAGCCTTATGCAGTTTCAGAATCAAGGAACTCGTCATCATGCGTTATCGTTTGGTTCCCAGTGTACGGCGATCCATGTTGGACAGGATATTTGGGCTCTTTGACATTTGTCGTTGGAAATTGTTCAAAAGCAGAAATTGCTGAAGAAATTGCTGAAGATGTTGCAGCATTTTCTGGAGTGAATGTAGATATAAACTTGCAGGTCCATTGAAACTTCGACAAAGCTCCCTGCTCTCCAGCAATTTTTGCTATTTTTATTTTCAGTATCGATCGTTATTTTGTTTAAATGAAAATTTGTTCTGTGCCCCTATTCATTTCTGGATAAACTCAGCAGGTCTGTCAGCATCTGTAGAAACAGAGAAACAGAATTGGTGTTTCAAATCTAGTGTGACACTTCTTCAGAACTGAAAATGATTGGAAAATGTGCGTTTAAACCCGTGCCAGAGATAGGGAATGGGTGACAGGGAAAGAGAGTGGCAAAAGATAAAAGAAGAGTATGTAAAACGGGTTTAAATTAAGATGTAACTGGGACAAAGGGGTTCTCTCTATTGAGTGCAAGCTAAGGAAGACACAAGCACACAAGGCCATAGGGAGGCCAGGAGGAGGGATGTTGACGATATGGTATTATATTGATCTGGCCATAGATACGTTTTCATTGACGATATCATCATGCCCTTTAGAAAAATAAGTTCAGGTGCGTGACTTCTTACTGGCACTTGTCAGCGTTTCATGCTGCCTCAGTATTGTTATATTGAGAAAGACAAATAACAATATGACGTTTGAGCTGAACATTATTTTACTGTCATGTTTAATATAGTTTCAAATTTGCAGCACTTATCCTGAAATGCTTGTTCTTGAAGTTAGTATCAGGCGGAGTGTAGAAGGTTGCCAGCTAACATTATAGAAGTTTATGAAATCATGAGAGGTATGGATCGGGTGAATATC
The DNA here is from genome assembly GCF_020745735.1 of Hemiscyllium ocellatum. Lineage (NCBI taxonomy): Eukaryota > Metazoa > Chordata > Chondrichthyes > Orectolobiformes > Hemiscylliidae > Hemiscyllium > Hemiscyllium ocellatum. The sequence goes on from NW_026867616.1 coordinate 383,235, forward strand.
CAAAGGATTTTTTCCACAGGATGGGAGAGTTCAACCATATAAGGCAGATGTTTAAGGTGGAAAAGGGGAAGATTTAAAAGGGACGAAGAGGCAATGTTTTTACACAAATGGTGGTGTGGGTATGGAATGAGCTGCCAGAGGAAGAGTGATAGATCCATGTACAGCTGCAATATTTAAGACTCATTTGGACAAACATATGAATGGGAAACATTTAGAGACATATGGGCCAAATGAAAGCAGATGGGGCTCGTATAGTTTGGAAATCTGGCCAGCATGGACATTGAGGGAAAGCTTCACACAGAGTCAGTGTGGTTTTGTGAAAGGGAAGTTATATTTTGCCCTGTAAGATCATGCAAAGTTTTTCTGGAGATGCCTGAGAATGTCACAAGCGGAATTGATAAAGGGGATCTGATAGACTAGAGGCTGTCCAGTGATTTTCCATAAGGTATTACAGAACAAAAGATCTTACTCAAGCCAAAAGATCGTTGGATGACGGATAATGTATTAACATGCGATGATGATTGGTTAACACATAGAAATCATAGAGTCCGGATTAATGGATCCTTATGATAAAGATGTATCTCCTGGCGTACCAGTCCGATGGCATCAGTTATTTACAATCTATACTGACAACCTAAAGGAGGGAGCTTAGTGCAATATACATCCGAGTTTGTGGAAGACGCTGAGAACCAAAAGACAGGCTGCTATTTAATGGAGAGGGCTTCCAGAAAAGGAGCAGTACAAAGTGATTGGAGTCTTTAAGTGTCTGAAACATAAAGTCAGCATGCTGATGCTGCAAGTAACTCGGTTGGATCATTATCCAGCTTCCAGGGATGAAAGGGTTCAGTTATTCAGAATCTCTATAATGGTGAGGTGATTATTCATTGGGGTTTAAATGAATGAAGTTTGAAAATGCTGAAATATACAAGATACAGAGCAGGCATGAGAAGGTAGATGTTGAGATGTTGATTCCATTCATGGGCAGAGTGTCGAACTCGAGGATATTGATACCGAGTAAGGAACATCGATTTCAATCTGAGATCCAAAGTGATGTCTTCTCTCAGAATGTAGTGAATATCTGGAATTCCCTAACCCAGAGAGATGTGGAGGGATACAGGAGACGGCGAAAGTTGGAGATGAGCCCTGGAGTAGATCAGCGATGTTCTTCATAAATGAAGGGGCTAGCTTGAGGGGCCGAATGAACTACATCTGTTACTATTTACTAATTTCACATGTTATGCTTTTGGAACTTAACTGGTTATTTTTCTGGAAGTCGTGTTGCACAATGTTGCATTCAGGGACAGCAGATGATTTGTTTGGGTTAACCGTGGGTGGGGTATGGGGGCTGTATTCCCAGCGTATCTAGGTCTGTAACATGACCCACATCGAGAGCAGAGTTTACAGAGAGGGCAAGAGAGCTTGGGGGTGGGGTTGGTTTATGACCCAGCCTGGATTTTCCAAGTACATTTCCAAAACTAAACCTAACCATCGGAGTGGCCTCGATCTATCCCTGTGTAGCAGGTCCAAAGGGCTGAATGGAACATCAGAACACAGTGCTTCGGGACACGAGGGAGCCATTCGGCCCTTTGACAGTACTCCACCAGTAAATAAGGTCGTGGCTCATCCCATTGTGTTCCCAGCTGCACTTTTCTCTCCATTACCATTATCACTGATTCACCTGTCTATGGAAAATCAGGCAAAGCCAACCTCGATATAATATAAGATTCAGCCCTCCCAAACTTCTGGGAAAGAGATTTCCCACCGAAATGAATGCCCACTTGGTGAATTTTCCTAATTCCTGCTCTGACTGAGATTAGAGGGTGTCACTGTTTCTTTTTCTAGTCTCACACTAAGGCACTCTCAGACAACAACTCACCAGAACAAAGGACCCGATACCAGCATGAGCAAAACCAATATAGTGTACAAAATCCCATGCAAGGACTGCACAAAACACTACATAGGACAAACAGGAAGACAGCTAACAATCCACATTCATGAACACTAGCCACAAAACGACAGACCAGCTATCCTTAGTAGCCACACACGCAGATGACAAGCAACATGAATTCAACTGGGACAATACTACTATTATAGGACAAGCCAAACAAAAAACAGCCAGGGAATTCTTGGAGGCATGGCACTCATCCACAGATTCAATCAATAAGCTAATCGACCTGGACCCAATATACCGACCACTGCGATGGACAACTGGAACTGACACCCGGAAGCGGCAGATTCAAACCACTACAAATGGGGGAGGAAAGATCTCAGAAGCGCTTCACAAAGGCTCTCAAGCACTGAGGATGTCACCTAGACAGGGGACGAAACGTCTGTAATAACTTGTTAAATCATGTCAATGTGAGAAATGTGAGAAAACAAGTGCAGATTCCTTACAAGCTGAAGCTAGAGAATGGAAAATGGAGAACTATGAAGCCACTACTTCAGCTCTGTCTTCACAGAACTTTCTAACAATACCAGGAAAACCAAGTTGGTCTGGAAAATGATAGAGTACATGGAACATAGAACATAGTAAGCAAATGGTTTAGGAGAAATTATTGGGACTGAAAATAATGGTCATAGACAACACTAACATAGATTTATCAAATGGGAATTATGTTTGAAAAACAGACTGGGAGACAAATGAAAGAGAAGCAATGGAACTAAAACATTTAGATTTTCAGAAAAGTGTTTGGTAATGCTCCAAGCCCAGTTTACAAAATCAAATCTGAGTGGATTGGGGCGAATATATGGACATGTTTCTAGAATGGGACAGCTGGCAGGAAACAGTGAATAGAAATAATCAGACTCGTCAAGAAACAGCCTGACATTGTATGTAAGGTATGCTTCTGTGAGTATGGCATGTCCCAGACACCCTATCACCTTCCTCGGATATCTCCTGTCTCACTAACAGGACAGACACGGCAGAAGTGGCGGCACAGTGGGATGCAGTTGGAAGGGAATTGCTCTGCGAATCCTCAAAAGTGACTCCGTATCCCAAGAAGTCTCATGATGTTAGTTTACACATGGGAAAGGAAAACTCCTGCTGATTACCGTGTACCAGCCTCTCTGAACCGATGAATCAGTACTCCTCCATGCTGAACAACACTTGGAGGAAGCACTGAGGGTGTCTAGGATGCAAAATGTACTCTGGTGGGAGATTTAAATGTCTACCACCAAGAGTAGGTCAGCTGCAGCATTACTGATTGAGCTGGTCGGGTCCTAAAGGATATAAAGGCTAGGCTGGGTCTACGGCAGGTGGTGAAGGAACCAACAAGAGGAAAATACATACTTGACCACATGCTGACTAATCCGCCAGGTGCAGAAGTATTGTCCATGACAGCATCAGTAAGAGTGACCACTGCATAGTCATTGTGGAGGCAAAATCACACCTGCACATTGAGAATAACCTCCATCATTTTGAGGGGTGCTATTTCTGTGCTAAATAAGACCAACTTCAGACACATCTAGCAGTTCAAGTCTGGGTTTCCATAACGTGTTGTGGGTCAGCAATAGAATTGTTGTCCAGCGCAACCTCATGGCCTGGCATATCCCCTCACAGCAATTACTATCAAGCCAGGGATCAACCTTGGTTCAATGGAGTGTGCGGGATGGCAGGAACAGCACTAGGCATACCTGACAATGAGGTGTCAGCCTGGTGAAGCCACCAAACAGGACAACATGTGGGCCAAACAGCATAAGCAGGAAGTGATAGACAGAGCTTAGTGATCCCACAAGCAAAGATCAGATCTAAGCTCTGCAGTCCTTCCACTTCTAGTTGGGAGAGCGTGGGGACAATTAAACAAGTCATTGGAGGAGGAGATTCCACAAGTATCCCCATCCTTAATGATGGAATAGCCCAGCACTTCAGTACAAAAGATAAGGTAGATGCATTCTTTAGTCAAAAGGACATCTTCGTCAAAAGTGCTGAGAGGATGGAGAATATCTCAGCCTCCTCCAGTGATCCTTAGCAATTCAGTTACCAGTCATCAGCCAATTTGATTCAGTCCACGTGATATCCAGAAAAAGTTGGAGACACTGGATACTCCAATGGGACACATGCTGATAACATTCTGGCTATAGTACTGAACATTTGTGCTGCAGAACTTGTCACTGCCCTAGCTAAACTGTTCCAGTATCGTTACAACAACATTTCCCCGATTACGTGGAACATTACCCAAGTATCTCCTATACATAAAAAGAAGAACAAATCCAATCTGACCAATTACCACTCCATCAGTCCACCCTCGAACATCAGTAAAGTGATGGTAGGTCTCAGTGCTTTCAAGCAGCACCTCCTCAGCAATACCCTGGTCAATGACGTCCAGTTTGGGCTCCACCAGGGCCACTCAGCTCCTGAATCTCATTACCTTAGTTCAACATGACAAAGGAGCTGAAGTCCAGAGGTGGGGTGAGAGTGACAGCACTTTAAAACAAGTCTGTCTTCGACCAAGTGTGGCATCAAGGCGCCTTAGCAAAACTGGAATCAATGGGTATCGGGGCAAACACCCCGCTGGTTAGAATCATCCCTGACACCTAGGAAGATGGTCATGGTTGATGAAGGTCAGTCAACCCAGCTCCAGGACAAGTCTGTAGGAGTCCCTCGGGCAGTGGCCTAGGTCCAAATATCTTCAGGGCTGCTTCAATCAATGACCTTCCCTCCATGTTAAGGTCAGAGGTGGGGATGGTCGCCAATGATTGCACAATGTTCTGCAACATTTGTGGTTCCTCAGATACTGAAGCAGGCCATGTTCAAACGCAACAAGATCTGGACAGTATCCAGGCGACAAGTGGCAAGTAATATTCAGGCCACACAAATGCCAGACCCTGACCATCACCAATAAAATACAATCTAACCTGCCCCTTGGCATTCAATGTTGTTACCATCACTGAAATCCACAGTGAGCTGCAACGGTTCAACAAGGCAGCTCACCACCACCCTCTCAAGGGCAACAAGGACAGCAATAAATGCTGGCCCAGCCCGTCACACCCAGATTCAGGAAATAAATATTACTTTCAATAAAAGTAACAGAGGAAGATTGCTGAGATATCACAGAGATCGATGTTCAGGCCCGAACTGTTCACAATTCCCATTAAATTTGGTTGTGGGAATCAAATACAATATATCACAGCCTGCTGACTGAACTAAAGGATGTTGGATTGTGGGTGGGTGAGGAGGTTGTAACAAAGCTTCAAGGTGACTGAGACAAGTGGAGTGAATGGGCAAATACGTGGCAGATGGAAAACAAGGTGGGTAGAGGTGATGGTGTGCCCTTTGGTGGGAACAAGCGATTGGCAGCCTATCATTTGAAAAGGGATTGCTTGAAAATGTTGATCTACAAAGGGAGGTATGCTCCTTTTTGTTGTTTCCTTCTGCCCAGCCCTCCGCAGTCCCTGCAGCTCAGTCAGTTCTGAATCCAGAAGTCAATACCGGGAGTACATTGGCACACTGACCAGTGTACATAGACCCACCCAGTGGGGAGCTGTAACATTGCAAAGGATTTGGATCTCCCTGTAGACCAGTCACTGAAAACAATATTGCAGGGGAAGAAAGCAATTAGGAAGGTAAATGGGATGTTGACCATCGTTCCAGGTGGATTTGAGTCCAGGAGTAAGTGTGGCTTACTGCAGCTGTACAGGGCCTTACTGAGACGACATCTCGAACATTATGCAGTATTGTGTGCAGCTTTGGCCTCCGTATCTAACAAAGGACAAACCTGACATTGAGGGAGAGCAGTGAAGGATGACCAGAACGATCTTTGTGATGACAGGCTTGTTATGGGAGTAGTGTTTGGGGCGACTGGGCCTGTATTCAATGGGCTTTAGGAAAATGAGTGGAGATCTCAGTAACATATATAACACTCTGACAGATTGAGACAGATTGGAAGCCGGGATGATAATTCCCCAGTCTGTAGTGTCTAAAACAAGGGACCACAGTATTAGATACAGACAGGCCATTCTGCATTGAGATGCCAATAAATGTCTGACCTCAGTGACTGGTGAACTGGGGAATGCACTCGAACCTGGAAGCCAAGACACTGAATATAAATACGGATTTAGAGACAGTAAAGGGTTGGTGGGAGAGCAGAAGTACGGGTGTGGAAATTAGGAGCAAGCCATTATTATATTGAATTGGGTAGCAAACTCGATGGACCAAAGGAATACTGCACTTGCTAATTTATAGCTTCCCAAGTTTACTCACATTAGCGTATACTGTGGGAAAGCTCTGTAACTGCTGTCACACATTCTCAGATGTCAGGAAGGAGGTCTCTGAAGGGTCAACAGGACTGTGTTTCCCGTTTTCTTTTTCCAATACTGAGGCTGGGACTGGGTGTTCTGTCTGGGTTTATCCTTTAAGGCATCGGAAGCAGTTTGATACAGTAGAATGTCTTGCTTGGCCGATTCAGAGATCATTGAAACGTTTTATCACCTGTCTATGTGTCTGCTGTCATAGATAATCATAGATAATCATGGATAACAAACAGCAATGACAAGCATCCTTCCGCTAACCCTCTGCTTCCTTACCATCAAGCCAACTGTGTATCCAATTGGCCAGTTCCCTCAGCATTCCACGTGATGTAACCATCCAGAGCAGCCTGCCATGTGGAACCTTATCAAAGGCCTTACTGATATCCATGGAGACTACTTCGACCGCTCTGTCCTCGTCAACTTTCCTAGTCACTTCATTAAAGAACTCTAACAAATTTGGGAAGCATGATCCCCCACTCACAAGTCTATGTTGACTGCTCCGAATCAACCCTGTGTAAGTAATGGGTGCAGACAATGATATTCTGTCCATTGTAAGGAATTTCGAGTCCATAAGTAAAACTATCTTCCTGATGTTGCTGTGAGAGTATTTGGGGCACTCTCTACAGATTTGATCTCCTTTGTAAGGAATGATCTTCTTACCACAGACACGGTGATGGTAACATGAGGATAGAGTGAAGAAGCTGAGTGTTTAATCTGTAGAGCTGTGAGAGACGAAGAAATGGTGATGCTGAAACACGAGGAGTGCAGCGATCACTTACTTCGAAAAGATACATAGATAGGGAGAGAAATTCCATACTTTACACAGGATTAATTGGTGTGATTTATTGCCACGTGTACCTCGTACAGGGAAGCACTTCATTTATGAGCAGTGGAGGCAGATCATAGTAAACATGGCCAGGCAGGTCATAGGGTGGAAATAGACTTGGATAGAGTAAGGCATACAGGTTACACTGAACAGGACATGCACTAGGCAAGATCAACATGAACATGATCAGCATTATTTGAACTTAGAGAGTCAATTCATTAGTCTAACGTGACTTTCCTAATAGTTTATATGCCTAAATTAACTCTCCCCACGTTATTGTGCAGTCGGCGTGTGAACCCGTACTGAACGCTATGTTGTCCACAATCCCCAACAGCAGCACAATCCCTTCCATCTGAAAACAGGTAGACTTCCCACCAGCTTCCACCCTACACAGAGAACACCAGGCTGGCTTCTTGGAGATGAAAGGTGCCTTCTTGAGACTTCACACAAGATATATGCTTCCCTCCTCACCACTAGAAAACTACGTTAAAGTTCCACTTGTATATTATAAGCAAAGGAGCTCCCTGGAACAACGTGGAGCAGTCTGTCCTGCTTCATTTGTTCATCATGTTACAGCATCAATCTGGAGTCACTGAAGACTGCCGATGCTGGAGATCAGAGTAGAGTGTCGATTGTTGCAAAAGTACAATGGGTCAGGCAGCATCCGAGAAGCAGGAGAATCGATGTTTTGGACATAAGACATTCATCAGGAATGAGCATCAATTACCTGATTCTGCCCCTCGTAAGTGCATTGAGGTGGTAATGGCCTCCTACTGTTCCTGTGTCAGTGACTCACGGGTCTGACTGGCTTCTTCCTCGTCTGATTGGACAGGGCCAAGGGCCTGACTGGGTTACCACTGGTACCTGTTTGACAGCTCGATGTACTGACAAGTGTGATGATGCTGCAGCTTTAAGGGTTATTTTGTTCTGGTTTCTTTTAAGAGAGAGATTGAATGATCGTTACCAAGCTGGCTAGTTAAGACCACTTGAGTAAACAGCTAGGGAGGCCTTGGATTTATTTTAATGCAGCCTGAATGGGTTGTGGCCAGCTCTCACAGATTAGGATCTCTGGGTTTTGGTTTCTCAGTAACATCAAAAACTATACGGGTCTCAACAGAGTTGGAAGTTTCAGGGAATGTCTCCTGTCTGCTCCTCTCTCTGAATTTTATCTTGATGCTGTTTACTATTCCAGCATTTTCTTTTTGCCAAGGGCTGTGTTTATGGGAATTTCCTATGTTGGACTAGTTCATTAGTAATAGCTCCTAGATCTATTATTTTGTAAAGTTGCCCACAGAATTATTTTATTCTAAGTTCCTCTTTCTTTGGTTTTTATTCATCTTTCGAGTTAAATAAATGGTGTTTTGTTTCACACCGGGTAGTTTGACCAGTCGCATTGCATCTGGGACAGACACTTTACATTTCCTTTAAATAAGAAAACATTAGAGTCTCGGCTACTGCCTTCAAATATTGTCGAGGGCTCTGGTGTGTTCCATCACACTAGACTCCCTCTCTTCCTGAGTAATATGTGGGAGTCACTGAATGGGCTGTCTCTGTTCTTCTCCAATAGTGTCAATGGGCTGAACGACTTCCTCATATTCCTGTGAAAACAGTGTGAGGTGCGGAATGATCTCTTGTTTACTGTGGCAATGTGCTGCAGTGTCAGACAGTCCTTTATATGAATGTTACGGACTCTTTAAAAGCACAAGCCTCAATGGAGTCCATGTCTTGCTGCACATGGACACAGTCCAGTTCAGGAGCTGACGGGGGCGTCAAATTATTCTGAACATTGTGGAATCCTCAATGACCATCCCAATTCGGATCTTATGGTGGGGAGGGTGAGAGTAGGGAGACATTGATGAAGCAGCTGAAGATATTTGTGAAGAGGAAGCTACCCTGAGGATCTCCCACAGTGGTGACTCAGTACAGAGATGATGAACATCTTCCTTTGTGCCACGTTTGACAGCAAACACTGGAGAGTTTTCTCTGATTCCCATTAAGTTCAAATTTGTTAAGCTCCTTGATGTCAACAGAAGTCAACAGAAGCTTTGATATCAGGGCCAGTCATTTTACCTGACCCCTTGTGTCAACCTCTTTTGTTCATATCAATAGGCCATGATATAGGAGCAGCAAAGGTTTTCTTCAAACAGGTGGCATTGAATGTCAGGATTTCTCTTCTCAACAGCGTTCGGGGAGCCAGATGACTGAAAATATTTGAAGAGGAGGTCGATGGGTATTGACATGTCAGAGAGTTGAGGGCGATGAAGAATTGGCATGAAAGAGTATTTGAGACCAAGAGCAGATCAGTCATGATCTTAATGAAGGGCAAGGCAGGCTTGGGGAGTGAATGACCTGCCCCTCTGTGTCTGATGTTCTCACATTCTGTTATTGGAAAGTTTGTGGTGTGTTATTTCCATGAATGTTCTGTTATTGAATGTTGCCATCAGGGAGGCAAGAGGATTTTGTGAGCCATCGCTGGGTGAGGTATAGGGGCTGTATTAATAGTGAATTTGGGTCTACAATATGACCAACAAATAGAGCACAAGTTTCAGAGAGGGGAAGCTCTGTAAAGAGAGAGGAGGGGCCTCTTTCATATCCAGCCTGGGTTTTACAATTACATTTCTCAAATCACCTCAAACCGTTGTGGACACATTTAAAAGGGCCGAATGATCTCCTCTGTTTCTGTGCACCAGGTTATAGAAGTAAGTAGTGTCTCTAAATGCTCCTGCCTAACAGGTTTAATGGCCTGAATGGAACACAGGAACACGGGATTGAGGGATAGGAGTGAGTCATTAGATACGTTGAGCCTTCTCACCAGGCACTAAGATTGTGGCTGTGTCCCATTATCCATGACTCAGTTCTCTGTCAAAATATTTAACTAACGCAACATTTAATCAATATGAACATAGAGGCACGATAAACTTCCAGTGAAGAGGATTCTGATTTAGACATTACTTTCAGAATTTTTGTCATCCTCTTATAGAATCAGTGTCATGCAGAACAGAAACAGACCCGTTAGTTCAATCTGTTCACTCCGAGCAGATATCACATCTGATCCAGTCTCATTTACCAGCGTTTGGCCATTATCCTCCTCTTTCAGATACTTTTCAAACGTGCGATTGTAACCGCCTTCACCACTTCCTCTGACTGAATTTCTGTCACACATCACTCTCGGTGTGAAACATTTACCTTCAGGTCCCTTCTCAGTCATTCCCCTCCCCTTCAACCTATTGCACTCCTGTTTCTGGACTCCCCTATCCTGGGGAGCAGAACATAACTGTTCAGAATGTCTATGTCCCTGATGATTTTATAAACCTCTATAATGTCACCCTTCAAGCTCTGACACTCCAGGTGGAAACACCTCAAACTAATCAACCTTCCCTGAAGCTCAAACCTCCAGTCCTGGGACATCTGTGTAAATCTTTCCTGCAGAAAACCGAGTTTGTACGCAGTATTCTTAAAGTGGCCTCACCAACATCCTGTACAGATGCCACATGCCACCACAACTCCTATAGTCAATGCTGGACTGATTAGGCAAATGTGTAAATTGTGTTCTGTTACCGCACTGTCTACATTCAACTTCACTTTCAAGGAACAAAATACCTGCAGCCCTATGACCATTTGTTTCACAACACTCACCAGGCCTTACCATTAAGTGTATAATTTCTGCTCACAAGCCTCCAGTCTGAAAAATACCCCTCTTCCTTCAAGCCAATTGTGATTAGCTTCCTCTGTATCCCATGTGACCGAACCTTACTAGTCTGCCTACCAATCAGAATGTTATGAACACCTTGCTGAGGTCCATATAGACAATATCTACCAAACTGACTTCATCAATCTTCTTTGTCACCTCTTCATAAAACTCAACCAAATTAATGCGAAATGATTTCCCATGCAGAAAGCCACGTTGTCTACCCCGAACAGTCCTTACACTCCCACATGTTTGTAAATGCTATCCCTCAGTTTCCCTCCAACAACTCTCCACACCGACATCAGGCTCACCGGCCCTTTTCTAGTCCCACTCCTCTACTGCTCACAACAAATGTTATATGTAACCAGGTCGGTGATATGGCCGATGATATTAGTCTCAGACTGGGTCAGGGTCAGTTTTAGGAACAAGTCAGGCTAGTTTCTGTAATTGCTCAAATAGCACGTTTATGATCCTGGGCAATGTTACTCCAACTATTGATGATGGAATGCTGAATGGCAAACTGTTTGGGTATTGCAATAAAGAAGCGATAATTCCCGTTCTATAAACACTGACACACACACAAAATAAACAAAATCTCTGAAATTTCATGTTGAAAGAACCTTGTCCAATATTAGTGTAACTAATGACAAGGAAAAATAAGAGATTGTCCAAAATGTTATTCTGCTTCTGAAGATATTGTACTCACACAGCTGCTAGCAATGGGATTTTATCCTGGGAGAGTTGGATTTGGCTGAATTCCCTTTGCATTAGGCTGGCAGGAGGTCCCAGGTTAGCACAGTGGATCAGTAGTTCGCACTGTTCCATCACAGCATCAGGGGTATGAGTTCAATTTCAGCCTCGGGCGACTATCTGCGTGAGTTTGGATCTTCTCCCTTGTCTGTGTGAGCTGATGGGTGCTCCCGTTTCCTCCCACAGTCCCAAAGCTGTATACTTCAAGTGGATTCGTCAAATAGTCCATAGTGTTCACGATTTCTACTTTAGGTGCACTAGTCAGTGGTAACTGTAAGGCCATGGGAAGGTTACTCTTTGGAAGGTTGGTATGGACTTGTTGGGCCGAAGGGCTTGTTTCGACACTGCAGGGATTCTTAAAAATAAGAACGGTAATGATGACAGTAGATTTTTGTTTGAGCTCACACACGTTACTGTGATGAGGAATAATGAAGGAGAGAGAGTGCAATAGGCCGTTTCTTTCCCGGGCAGATGATATTTCCTCCCTCTCTGAGCTGAATCACACAGAAATGTCATCCTCTCCCAAACTGGACCATGTAAGGTCCTCCTTGTACATTGTCCAAACGATGTCTCCATCACATTCCCTGTTCCATGTCGGTGCATCATTGCTGCTGTCATACACAGAGCCATACCCTGAGCAGAAAAATGGTCTCGGTGATTTGAAGATATGTTTATATGGCCCTGCATCATTAAAAAATAAAATGTTTAATGTATTCAGAATACATAGAACATGGAACATAGAACAGTCCAGCACAGAACTGGACCTTCAGCCCACCATGTTGTGCCAACC
>NW_026867616.1:395547-483859 GCF_020745735.1 Hemiscyllium ocellatum
CTGGAGGGTGAACAGTGACGAAGATGCAGAGATTCTTCAGCATAATCTGGGTGAGTCGAGCAAATCGATGCACATGCAGTATAAATGAATAAATGCGAGGTTATTCACTATGAAAGCAAACTAATAAAGTATATTACTGTCTGAATGGCTGTAACTTGGGAGACGGGATTTCTCAGCGGGACCTTTGTGTCCTCCTAACCAGTCTCTGAAAATTGTCATGCAGGTGCAGCAGGCGGTAAAGAAACCAAAAGGTATATTGGCCTTCATTGTGGGAGATTTCGAGTGCAGGAGCAGGGATGTGTTGTTGCAGGTTTCCAGGGCATTGATGAGGCCGCACCTAGAATTCTGTGTGCAGTTTTCGTCTCCTTTTCTGAGGAACGATTTTGCTGCTCTTGAGGGATGACAGCGAAGGTTACCAGGCTGATTTCGGGTTTGGCAGGACTGATGTATGAGCGGTGGGATTGTTTTCACTGTAGTTCAGACGATTGCATTGCGGGGATCTCAAAATGACGAATAGAATTCTAACAGAACTAGACAGGGTAGGTGCAGGAGAATATTCCCGATGGTGAGTGTGTCCAGACCTGTCAGTGTCCAAGGATTTAGGGTGGGCAATTAATATCAGAAAGAGAAGCCATTTCTTCACCCAAAGAGTGATGAGCCTCTGGGAATCATTATCACAGGAAGTAGTTGATGCCAAAACATTGAACGTTGTGAAGAGGTGGGTCGTTATTGCACTTTGGGCAATTGGATTGAAGGTTAGCAGCATTAGGCCTACTGAGGTGGATGATCAGCAATGTTGCGATGAATGATGGGACCGGATCGAAGGGCCTAATGGCCTCCTCTTATCGTCTGTATTTCTACGTTTTCTATGTTTCAATGTTACATTCATAGGCACTACTGGTGTTGGTGTTCAAGATGCTGACCATCAGAAAATGGTACAATATTCACAGTCTCTCATTTCGCTGGAGAGATGGAGTGTCCCAATATTCAAATTGTTGAGAGTACTGGAACATCTGACACTGTCTCCAAAGAAAGAGAAATGAACAGAAGAGATCAGGGAACGAAACTACTGTAATCACCAATAAGTGGTCATGCTGTGTATTTGTGGAAAGTAACATACTTGACTCTGTGGAAAGTAATTGGAGAGGTTTCCTCAGCTGTGCTTGAGCTGCAGCATAGATTCACTTAGGATATCCAATGTGACTGGCAAACTGAGCAAACATTTTAGAATGGGAAAATCCATGTAAAGAAGTAGGAGGCTGATGTTGGGCTAGGGCAGGAAGTTGAGCAGTTTGGATATGAACAATATATCCTGAGTTTTCCAGGAACACTTCCCCAACAAGTTGGGAAAGCAGGAGCACAGAGTGAGGCAAGTCGTGTTCAAAGAAGAGGTTGTGCCACAGCTGTGTCACCCATTCCCTTTCAACAAATTATTTAGACTTACACCAGGTGAAGACTGGGCTCACATTAACCATGAAGGTCACGGTTTTATTGAGTTCCTATGATCCAGAACTCGCCAGGCAGGAGTAGATGTAAATTACATCATCTCCCACAATGCTGTCCATTGATGTATCCATTAGCTGATGGAGAGAACCTACTCCATGCGAGGTGTACACATTGTTTCTGTTTTCCGGGTGGATGACAGCAAATAATCTCAGAAATACCAGTGAACCGAATAACTTGTATTGAGTTGAATATGTCGATGGAGCCATTGTTTATTGTTCTTCGCAGGTTATCTTGCAATTGATTGTTTTTGGTCTGCTGAAGGCTATTTGGTGTAGGTGGAAACAAAATGACATTCAGAGGGAATTCGAGAGTTTCGACACACAAACTCTGAATGAACAATATGTTTCCAAGGCAAGATGAGCAAGTGACTTGCGGAGAAACTTGTCAATGTAGTGTTCCCACCTACCTGCTGCACTTGTCCCTCGGGGTGGATTTGTTTGTCGGTTTTGAAGGTACTGGCTAAAGAAATGTAATGATTTACTCTGAGGCATATTGCAGATTCCATGACAAGTAATGACAAAGAATTGCATGAAATTAATAGGTGAGGAATAGGGAATCAGAGGAACTGAACACATGGATAAAGGGAAGATACAGGATCGAGGTTTTGGATTCCTGGATAATTGGGTCTCTTTCTGAGGTAGATGGAACATCTCCAAACAGGATGCTCGTCACCTGAACCAGAAGGGTACCAATAGCCTTGAATGAGGGAGAATTTGAAATACTCTCTGGAACAGTTTAAGCTAATTTCGCAGGGGTATAGGAACCAAAATTGTAGTTCCAACATACAGGAGGTTGAGAACAGTGAGGTAAGAAAAATGGTTTCAACGTCGCAAGAGGGCACTATCAAGCAAGAAGGTGATTTACTGTGTGTCTATGTTAATGCAAGGAGCATGCAGAATGACTTGGGTGAACTTGCATCATGGGTTAGAACGTTGGAGTTCGATGTTGTGGCCATTTCAGAGACATTGTGGAGCAGTGATAGGAAAGGTTATTGCAGGTTTCTGGATTTAGATGTTTCAGAAAGAAGAGGGAAGACTGTAAGAGATGGGGGCGTTGGGGAAGATGGTGTGGCATTGTTAATCAAGGACAGTATTATAGTGGCTGAAAATGTGTTGCTGGTTAAAGCACAGCAGGTTAAGCAGCATCTCAGGAATAGGAAATTCGACGTTTCGAGCATAAGCACTTCATCAGGAACGGGCTTATGCTCGAAACGTCGAATTTCCTATTCCTGAGATGCTGCCTAACCTGCTGTGCTTTAACCAGCAACACATTTTCAGCTGTGATCTCCAGCATCTGCAGACCTCATTTTTTACTCCAGTATTATAGTGGCAGAAAGGACGTCTGAGTGTTCGTCTGCTGAGGTAGTAAGAGCTGGTGTTAGAAACAGGGAAGGAGAGGTAACCCTGTTGGGAGTTTTCTATAGGCCTCCACATAGTTCCAGAGATGTAGTGGAAAAGATAGCGAAAATGATTCTCGTTACGAGCGAGAGTGAAAGCGTAATTGTTATGGGGGACTTTAATTTTCCAAATATTGTCTGGGAACATTATCGTGCAAGTACTTTAGATGTGTCAGTTTTTGTCCAATGTGTACACGATATGTAGACAGGCTAAAAAGGAGCGATGCCACATTGGATTTGGTACTGGGTAATGAATTGGGCACGATTTTAGATTTGGAGGTAAGTGAGCAAATTGGTGATAGCGATCACAATTTTATTATGTTTACTTTAGCGATGGAAAGAGATCGGTATATACGGCAGGGCAAGAGTAGTAGCTGGGAGAAAGCTTAAATAGGATGCAATGCGGCAAGATTTAGGAAGTACAGGATGGGGAAGGAAACTGCAGGGATTGTGTACAATTGGAATGTGGAGCTTATTCTAGGAATAGCTACTGTGTGTCCTTTAAGAGTATATGCCTGTCAGACAGGAAGGAAGTGGTTGAGCGAGGGAGCCATGGTTTATTAAAGAAGTTGAATACCTTGTCAAGAGGAAGAATAAGTCTGATGTTATGGTGAGACATGAAGGGCTCAGTTAGAGCGTTTAAGAGCTACGAATTAGCCAGGAAAGATCTCAAGAAAGATATGAAACGAGCCAGAAGAGGACATGTGAAGCCGTTGGAAGGTAGGATCAAGGAAAATCTTAAGGATTTTTCTAGGTATTTCAAGAATAAAATACTGACTAGAGTAAGATTAGGGCCAAACAAAGATAGTGTGGGAAGCTGTGCATTGAGGCAGATGAGATGGGAATGCGCGAAATAAATATTTACGTCATTCTTCACTCTGGAATAAAGATGACGTTGTCGAGCAGTATACTGAGATACAGGCCACTAGACTAGATGGGACTGAGGTTCAAATGGAAGAGGTGTGAGCAATTCTAGAAATCGTCAAAATAAATAAGTCCCATGGGTTGTATGGGTTTATCCTACAATTCTCTGGAAAGACAGTAAGGAGATTGCAGACTGTTTGGCTTTGATCTTTATGTCGTCATTGTCTACAGGAATCGTGCCAGAAGACTAGAGGGTAGCAAATGTTGTTCTCTTATTCCAGAAGGGGAGTGGAGACATCCATGGGAATGATAGACCAGTGCGCCTTGCTTTATTTGTGGATAAAGCATTGGAAAAGGTTATAAGTTATAGGATTTAACATCATCTAGAAAGGAATAAGTTGATAGGGCTAGTAAACATGGTTTTGTGAAGGGTAGGTCGTGCTTCAGAAACCCGATGGAATATTTGAGAAGGTGGACAAACAGCTGGATGAGCGTAAAGAGGTTGACGTGGTGTATGCAGATTTCAGTAAAGCATTTTATAAGTTTCCCCACGGTAGCTTATTTCACAAAATACGGAGGCATGGGTTTGAGGATTGTTTAGTGGTTTTGATCAGAAGTTGGCTAGTTGACAGAAGACAGAGGGTGATAGATTAGATTTTTTTTTAGATTAGATTAGATTAGACTTACAGTGTGGAAACAGGCCCTTCGGCCCAACAAGTCCACACCGACCCGCCAAAGCGCAACCCACCCATACCCCCTACATTTACCCCTTACCTAACACTACGGGCAATTTAGCTTGGCCAATTCACCTGACCCGCACATCTTTGGATGGGAGGAAACCGGAGCACCCGGAGGAAACCCACGCAGACACGGGGAGAACGTGCAAACTCCACACAGTCAGTCGCCGGAGTCGGGAATTGAACCCGGGTCTACAGACGCTGTGAGGCAGCAGTGCTAACCACTGTGCCACCGTGCCGCCCACATAGTTGATGGGAAATGTTCATCCAGGGGTTCAGTTACCACTGGGGTACTGCAAGGATTTATTTTGGACCACTGAGCTGGCTGAGGGTGTAGAAAAAATCTATTTTGTAAATAAATTTATTTCTATTTCTGCCTTCTGATCCATAGATTATTCCTGAATTAACCAATACTGACTGTTCTGTTATAACAGAGGAGTCCGCATCATGAAACGCTGCTGTGATCTCCCACATGCACTGACTTTATTCCTCTCTCAGCCTTTACCTGAGCCTGAACAAGTTTGTGTACAATTTCAGCATTCTATTTTAAAGTGAATGGAGTTTCTTCCTAATTTTCATATCTGTATTGCAGCCTCGATCTGTATCCCTGCCTCAGACACTCTGCTTCTGAAAACATTCATCCATGTCTCGGTCTGCTTCAGTCTCAACTGTTCTAATAATCGTCTTATTGGCGTCTCACTTTATACTCTCCATTACCTCAGTTTATCCTCAACTCTGCGGCTTGTTCATCAACACACGGAGTCTCATTCATTTACCACCCCTATAATTATTGACCTACAGTTGCTTCGGGTGTGGGAATATCTCATTTTAAAGTTCTCATTCCTATCAGTGTCTCTGGCATCACTTCTCCAATTAGTCTCATTCCTCAAATTATTTCTCATAGACCCTCAAACGTGTTTTCCCTTCCAGATTTGTGCTTAAAATGAATGCGTTTCTTTCTGTTTCCATCGTTGACCATTATCTGAGACCCTGTACAGCTGGTGGCACTGTGTCATTGTTTGTATTTTCATTTACTTCCCAAGGCGTCACACGTGAAGCTCCCTGTCAGACAGGGATATCAGCAACTTTGACTCATGACTTTCACAATTCTTCTCTGTCAATCAATTGAGACTCTGTGTTAGTCATCGTTAGCTGATCATACTTGAATCCACATGGGGAAACCCCTTGGAAGTTTGAAAAGAATCAGGCATGAATTACAGACTTTTGGACTACAGGTACAAGGAGTGGTTAGGAAGGCAAATGTAATTTTCTCCTTCATTGCTCAAGGGGTTGCGGTG
The DNA here is from genome assembly GCF_020745735.1 of Hemiscyllium ocellatum. NCBI lineage: Eukaryota > Metazoa > Chordata > Chondrichthyes > Orectolobiformes > Hemiscylliidae > Hemiscyllium > Hemiscyllium ocellatum. Next base: position 401,349 of record NW_026867616.1, read on the forward strand.
AAAAGCAGAAAAGTACTGTTGCAGCTGTACAAGGTGCTGTGAGATCACATCTGCAGTACTGTGTGCAGATTTCATTTCCGTACTTGAAAAAGGATGGCACTGGAGGGGGTGCAGATGAGGTATATTCTGGCATTGGGTTGGGTGGTGATCTATGAGGAGAGACTGAGTAGATTGGGATTATATTTAATGGAATTCAGAACAATGAGAATTTGAGAAACATATAAAACAATGAAGAGAATGGATCATATGGAAAGAGAGAGGATATTTCCACTGACAGGTGAAGCTTGGATAAGAGGGGGGCACAGCTGCAAGATTAGAGAAAGCAGATTTAGGACTGAATTGGGAAAGAATGTCTTCACCCAGAGGGTTATTAATCTGTGGAATTCCTTGCCTGGGAAGTAATTGACACTATTCAGGAAACTTTTTTAAAATAAGGTTTTATTTTTTCTGACAATGGAAGAAAATAACGGATACAGTGAGAGGTTGAGTAAGTGGAGCTGAGTCCACAAAAAGGTCAGCCGTAATCTTATTGAATGACGGAGCAGGGTCGAAGGGCTGGACGACCTACTCCTGCTCCTAGTTCTTACGTTATTATCAACAGCTCAAGAACGTGTTGCTAACAATTAGCTGGAAAAGAGACTGAATGGAAGTTCAGTTGATAAAATTGACAGATATTTAAATAAACATTTCACAACAATCGAGCATGATTGGGAGACGATGGCCTTGTGGTATTATCGCTAGATTGTTGAATTAATAGGCTCCGATAACGCTCTAGGATCCGAGTTCCAATCCTGCCACGGCAGATAGTGAAAATTTATTTCCATGAAAACAATCTCGAGTTAAAAATCTCATGATGACCATGAATCCATTGTCAATTGTTGGGAAAACCTCTCTGAATCAGTAAAGTCCTTTACGGAAGGAATCTGCCATCCTTACCTGGTCTGGCATACACGTGACTCTAGTCCCTCAGCAATATGGTTGTCTCAGAACTGCTTTCGGTTCTGGATAGGCAATTAATGCTGACGTAGCCAATGATTTCGTGAACAAATTTTAAACATCAAAAAGGAATTGATGAGATTGTAAACTTTGTATGATAAGCAAATATAATCAGGGTGAGTGCCTAATGACAACACGGGCGCACAAATGATGAAAACTGCTGCTAGACCAGAAGTTTGGGACTTTTTTTTAGAGGCCACTAGTTGAAAGCTGTAAAGCGAATAAAGTTGGAGACAATTGATTTAGGAAGGTCAATTGTTGCAAAGTATTAAAAAAATGACATGAGGCTCCATGTGGAAATAAAAATAAGAAAAAGAAAACAATAGCTAAAACCTTTTTTTTGAACATTTGGAAGATGACATCGTGAAATTCCACACAGGAAAAACGGAAACTCTCAAATACCTCAAACAACCATTTTATATTGGTTGTGACCCTGTTTCGACAGAGAATATCCCAAAGGATCGCAGGCCTTTTTTTCAGGAGAACTCGTTTGATAAAGGCTATGATTATCATCAACTATCCATCAAAAACTAATAGTCAGATTTCGAAAGAATGTGCTCCAGACATATTCCTGGCATTTGTTGAAATATCACTACAGTCCAAGGGGATTTCAGTGGATTCAAAGGTCTTACTGTGATGCCTGTCTTCAAGGAAGGAGGAAGGCATAAAGCATGGAAATAAAGGCCAGGTAGCCTTATGTCTATTATTAGGAAACTGCTTGAGTCCATTATTCAGGAAAATAAATTGTGATTTACAATAATTTAATGGAATTGAACAGACTCAATCGAGTTGTCTGAAAAGGAGAAGCAATGATAATAAAAGTGAAACCTTAGATTGTGTAATTAGATTTGGTAAGCATTTTGTGAACTACCATATAAAGCGTGTATTGCACAAGATAGGAACTTGTGGGTTATTGTTCAGAGATTGAACATTTGTGCAGACATAAAGGAGTGAGTCTTGATGAATATGTCTGTGTGAGTTCAGAGAGCCAGAATAAATGGAGTGCCACAAATGTCAGCCCTTGGACTTCCAGTTGCTTACTCTCTGTATTAAAGGTTTTCTTTGCGGTGTGTGTGTGTGGGGGGGGGGGGGGGGGGGGGGGGTTTGGGGGGATGTAGAATGCAATCAATGCATATTCGATTATGGTAAAGGTAGGTTGGAGTGCATGGTGTGTTAAGGATGTAAGTAATCTGCACTATGTAATTGGGACACAGAGTTCATTGTAATAAAGTATGAGGTCTAGCACTTCAGAATGAATAATAAAAAAAGCAAATGATTATTTATATGGAGAGCGACTGTGAAAACAAAAGACCAGCGTAGAGCGATTTGGGCGTTGTGTGCATGCAAGGTCTGAGAAACCATAAGGATTGATCAATTTCTAGAAAAGGATCATGTGTATGCCAGGGCATTGTGGAAGGAAAGATATGTAGGTTGGAGAGTTGGGCTGAGAAATTGCAGATGGAGTTCAATCCTGCCAAATGCGAGGTCATGCATTTTGGAAGATACAATTCAAGAGCGAATTATACAGTAAGTGAAAATGTCAAAGGAAAATTAATGTACAGAGAGATTTCTGGGTGTTCAAGTCATTTGATCCCTGAAGGTGGCAATGCAGGTCAATAGATTTGTCAAGAAGACGTATGAAATGTATTCCTTCATCAAACGGGATATTGAGTACAGTATTTGGCAGGTCATATTACAGTTCAGTAAGACTATGGTTCAGCATTATATTTAGTACATTTCTGGTCTTCCACATTACCAACACGATTTTGATGATTTGGAGAGAGTGCAGAAGAGGTTCACTAGGATATTACCTGATATGGAAGGTGCAAGCTATGAAGAGAAGTTGAGTAGATTAGGATTATTATCATTCAAAAGACAAAAGTCGCGGAGGGGGAATCTGAATGAGGTCTACAAAATCATGAGAGGTATAGGTAGGGTGGATAGCAAGCAGATTTTTTTCCCCAGAGTGGTTAACTGAATTTCTCGGAGCCATGAGATTGGATCTGTTGATGGGACGTATATGTGGTAAATTCAGTATGCAGAGGGTGGGGGTTCCTGGAACGCGTTGCCAGTAGTGGTATTATGGTGGACACAATAGTGTCATTTAAGACCTCTCTAGACAAATATATGAACGGGCAGGGAGTAAAGAGATACAGATCCTTAGAAAATATGCTTTGATAGAAGAACTGGGTCGGCGCAGGCTTGCAGGGGTGAATGGCTGTTCCTGTGCTGTAATATTCTTCGTTATTTTTTCATTGATCTTTGTTCTTTGAAACTATGGAAAACCAGCAGATGTAGTTGAATCATTTATACATACAAGTAAATTACTGGAGGACTGGAGAGTGGGTAAGACTGCATCTTTAGAAAGGCTGGAAGGAAAAGCGTGGAAACGATAGTCTGTGTGTCTGACATTGGTGACGAGTAAGTTGTTGGAAGACATTCTGAAAGATAAGATTTACATGACTGGAAAGGGAATGGCTGATTTGTATTGGTCAGAAAGGTTTTTATGAGATGAATCATGTTTTACAAACATGATTTTAGTTTGTTTTAAATGAATTAAACAGAAAGATTGATTGTAGCAGAATGGTAGATGTTGTTTAAATGAACATTAGCAAAGCCTTTGATTAGGTTCTGCATGGTAGACTAATTAATAAAGTTAGAGCACATGGGATTGTGGGTAAGCTTGATAACTTGATGTAAATTCGGTTTTACAGAAGGAGACAGAATAGAGGATTTTGCTTTGGCCTGGAAGCCTGCGACAAGCAGTGTTCCATAGGGATCAGTACTGGATGGACTTTCATTTGCCATTGATGTAAAAGGTTAGGATGATAATATCGAACGCATGGTTGGTACGTTTACAGATGACACCAAAATTGCTGTTATATTGGGCAGTGAGACAGGTGTCTGCGATTGCAAAGAGATATTGTTCAATTAGGTCAATGGATGGAGGAGTGACAGATGGAGGTCAGATAATGTAAACGTGAGGTACTGCATTTTGGTAAAATAAACAAGTGCATGAAGTAAATCACGTACTTAGACGGCCCCAGGTAGTACTTTAGGCCAGAGAGATCGAGGGATTTTGGTACATAAGTCTTTGAACTTTATATAAAACGTGGAAAAAGGATTTTAGAAGGCATTCAGTACGTTTGCCTTGGTCGCCCAGACGTTTCACTATAGGTGTCGGTATTTCATACTGAGGTTGTACAGGGCATTGATAAGGCCTCTTTTGGAGTACTGAGTCCAATTCTGATCACTCAGTCAGAGGAAGGACATTATTAAGCTGATTAGGGTTAAAATATATTTCCTGGCACGTTGCTAAGAATGGAGGGATTGGGGTATAAGGAGAGATTGGATCGGATCATATGTTTGATTCCCTGGACCGCAGAAGATCCAAGGGTAACATTATAAAATCATGAGGAATATTGATAAGGTGAATGGCATGTTTCTGTTCCCTCGGACGGAGGATTTCTAAACCAGCAAGAATATTTTAAAGTGTGAAGAGAAAGATATCAAAAGTATTTGAGGGGCAATTTGTTCTTACATAGAAATATTAGTGTGTGAAATGCACTTTCAAAGGAAGTGGTGGGTGCAGATACAGTGACATCATTTGAAAGATGTTTGGGTAGGTACAAGAATAGGAAATTTTGGGAGGGATATGGGCCAAACTTAGGTTGGTAGTATTAGTTGAACAAAAGGTGTGCTTCCATGTTGTTCGACTCTGTGAGCATGATTCTTTTGCTTTTAATAAAAAAAAGTTTATGACTTTCCAATATCTGTGTCAAAAGGAATACTTATTCTTAAAATGGATTTCCTAGTTTTAGTCTCCCATACAAGAGGCAATGTCCATCAGGTATTCACCTGATACACGGTTTTCAAGATCTTGTTTAGTACAGGAGAAAAGTCACTTATACAGAGACCTCAAATGCATATCCTTCATAATACAAGGGCTTCAACTCAGGAACAATAAAGTGAAGTACCTTTGGAAGTTTCTAAATCAAATGATATTTTTTTCCCGGAAACCAAAATAGCTTCTGATAACGGATATAGACTGATCCCTAGAGCACTCACTGGCTTCAGTTTCACAAGAAGAAAATCAAAATAAAACTCTACTCACAACGTTCTGCTGTAAATCAGGAACAAAAAAAAAAGTATATCTTGTAAAATATCAACGGAACTGGCAACTTCTGTGAAGAGAAATCAGACTATCTTGATAAATTATTTTATCCTGGGCTCTTTAAAGTTATTTCCAGGCACAGGTAACGAACAATCTTCCAGAGCAACTAGAGCAAATAGTTTGTGAGGCCTTAGTTATTTCTCTTAAAGTTGAATAATAGAAGCAGCCTCAATGAGTACAGTCAAGCTCTCATAGAACCAGGGCATATAGTCAGTAGTTTGCAGCAGTTGTAGCCGGGATCTCAACAGGGTTGGAAACTACATGTCGCTGGCTGCTACTCTCTCTGAATTTTCCCTTCTGGGTTGCAGGAGTTGCGTTGCCCTGCAATTTGTTTTTCTGAATTTTGTGCCCAGGGTGTATTTATGTGCTGTTCCCACATTGGAACAGTTACTGTTTCGTAGTAAAACAATTCTTTAAGTTTGGCTCAGTTTTCCAATCGAGTTAAGTTATTCCACGTTCATCTTTCTTTGATTATACTTTTACGATTGTGTTCGAACAATTTGTGTTTTGCGTAATGTCAATTCGTTTGATCAATTGAATTGGATCTGGAACACGGCACCTTCCATTTACCTTTAAAATAAGAAAATGTTAGGGTCCAGATTAACTTCTTAATCACTTTTCAGAGTTCTGATCTCATCTGTAACACTGTAATGGGATCACTCTTATTTTGGAAACAGTGGATTAATTGAAATGGGGGATTATACCTTGTTTCCTCGTTTGTTTAAAAGGATGTAATATCAATTACTGCCGGTTCACCAATTCCACTGTGCAACCAACAGATTTCATAGAATCCGATCAGTGTAGAATTCAGTATATCTAGTTCACACTGACCTGCCATAGAATGTCACACAATCATTTCCCTCCCGGTAACCCTGTGTTTCACATGGCTAATCCATCTAAGCTGCATATCCCTGGGGCATTATGGGCAATTTAGCATGGTCAGTCTACCAAACCTGCACATCTTTAGACTACAGGAGCAAAGTGGAGAGCTCATCGTTTGTTTGAGAATGTATCAATTACTGCGAATCACTCACAATGTGCGGTTATGTGATTCTTCACAGAATCGCCTTGGCAACAGGAAGGAGTTTGTCTGATCGCTTGCAATGTTGACTCTGAGATATTAGAGAAGGAGGTTCACATGTCTAGCATTGATCTGCTGGCACCATTAGGTCATTGAGAATGCTTTCGCACTTATCATTTGTCAGAGTGTAGAGCAAATCAAATGCAAGTAGCAGAACGTGAAATGAAATTATCTCGTCTCATTCCATCAATGGTTCACTGAAGACAACTGCTATGGAAACACTCCTAATATGTGCACTGTTTGTCATTAATACCTCCCAAAGACAAATTAATTCTACATGGCAGAGGGGGCCCAGACGTTTCTCTATATAAGCCCCAGTACAGCTGCAATCCTCTCCACACCCCTCTAGAGAGAGACTGCATGCATGTGTGTGTGAGTGTGTCTGTGTGTATTTCTATTGATGTTGCTGTTGGCGTGCATGATGCTGTGACCTGCTGCCCACCCTCTCTGACTGGAGTCCAGACGGTTTTCACCCTCCATCACTGTCTATGCAGTGGAGTGGAGAGGCCAGCAGAATGTCGAATTCCATCACATTAAGCAACGCAGGGACCATCAGACCAGTCTCACACAGAGATACACACAAATACTAATACGCACAGTTACACACTCTAATACATACATGCAGATGCAGACATACGAATAAATGGGCATGCGCTCACACACACACACACACACACACACACACACAGATATACTGACACGAGACAAACATGGGAGTCGATCGGTATTTCTCTTTCTCTGTGATAAATTCTCACTATTTCACCCACTCAGTAAGGTATGCCACATTGTTTCTATTTCTCTGCTTGCAGCATGACTTTTTTTTTCTCTGGGTCTTTGGGATGTGTGTTGTTATGTTTGACGCTCGTTTGCTATCAGTGTATGCCTTGATCACACCAGTGAGTCTGTCAGTATTTCAATTGTTCTGCAGGAGAAAGTAAGGACGGCAGATGTTGGGGATCAAAGCTGAGCGTGTGGTGCCTGAAAAGCACAGCAGGTCAGGCAGCATCCGACGACCAGGAGAATTGTCAGTACATGTATAAGACGTTCATCAGCCCTGTCTGTAATCCGAATTCTATCCTGGCGTGCTTTGCTTTTCCAGCAGCACACTGTCGGCTTTGATGTCCAACATCTGCAGTCGTTACTTTCTGACCTGCTCTACTTTTCCAGCGCCACATTCTGTTTCAGTTATTTTGACTGGAGTCTGATACTATGACAACTTCGATGCTTGTTGATGTCACCAAACCTGGAAGAATTGCAAAGTATGTGGAGGGCAGTGTACTACAACAACAACAGGATAACGCCAACTTGTTGTAGATTTCAGGTATATTTCATCCGACAATCAAAGCAGGACATTATGAGTTGATGTACTATGGAAGGAAAACAGGCTGTACAGTTATAAACGGGATGCATGAGCAGAGGGACCTGGGTGTATTTGAGCACAGATTATTGAAGATGTCAGGACAAGTGAGGAGAGCAGTGACTTTCTTAGTTTCAGTATCTGAGCTGTTTACAGGAGGAGTGTAGGACGGAGTCTCCGTGCTCCCTTCCTGGGAGGTAGTGGTGACGATGTGTTATGAGCCCACCCTCCTGCCCACCAAGACCGTGGATATTCTATTTGTACCAGCTCCATAAAAAAGCGAGATGGCATCAGGGCAAAGGTTTCTAAGTTGTGATGGGGCAAAAGGGACGGATCTTCCAGCAGGTTTAACGTGAGAATTACCCTTCACTGAACCTTGCTCCTTACTCGGTCCGTGGGACATGGATGTTTCAGAATCTCCACACGAGGCACCCCGTCCTCTCCGGCTCATACCAGGGTACTCCCCACATGGCGGGGGGAAGGGTCTACTGGAACAGATGTCCGGCACTCCACCACCCGGCTTGGCCCTTCCTGTCCTATTCCAGCCTTTTTCTCCTGGATTGGGAGAAAGGGAGGGAGGGAGTGAATGTGGAGCCTGCTGATCGTACTGCTCTAGGTGGGACCGGGGGGGTGGGGGGGACGAAATGAAGAGGTTTTCGGTCCGGGTCTGTCCACAGTGTTGTACACAGTCAGCATTCTTAATGTAGGGGGTATACTGGATTTGAGAGAAGCAGAGAGAGACAGAGAGAGGGAAGGTGTTGCACGCAATAGTGAGGGTGATGGCACATGAGCCTTGCTCGGGGTCGGTGCTATAACAGAAATACAGTGAGTGTGACGGAGCAGAGACAATACAGTGACCCTTATCCTGACAGAAACAGAGCAGGGAAAGTTATTGATGCCTGTGCTGTATTGCTGGACATTTCTTCAGACCGCAGATACTACACTGAGCTGGGTGGTGACCTCAGACCATGCTCGGTAGGTCTGGTGGTGTGGCCCCCTCTTAGAAGAGAATGGTCCTTCTCTGTGCTAGCCCACCCGCCAGGACCTACATACCCCTGTCTACAAACTGTGGTGTAATTGCCTCTTATCTGCCATGCTTGGGGTAAACTGTGCATGGCAGCTCTGAACTGAGAAAGGTCAGCCGTGTGCCCCTTGGCCTATTAAAGATGCCACCAATGCCACGGATCACGGAATATCCGTGGGCATCCAGACGATGGTGAGTACCTCCAGCCATGATGGTTGTTAGAATCGGTCTGGTATTGAATGAGTGGGACACCATGGGGTGGGATGGGTAGTTAATGAAGTGAGTTAGATAAATTAGCACCAGGAAACTAGCTCAGCATCGTGTTGACGATCCCTCTGTCGCGTTCAATGGAAATGCCACTGAGATAAATTACTGTTAGATTCAGCCCAATGGGTCGAAGTCTGTTCTGACCCAACTCCCATTTACAAAGCTGCAAAACAAATGTTAATCCAAAACTCTCCTGAAATCACAGAAATATCCTGTTCCCTCATCATTCCATGAAGCACTGGCTCATGTTAAAGGATACTGTCGAAATGCACAACTTTGACAACTCCCTTAAGAAGAGAATAATTACAGTATGACCAACATCACCCCCTCCATTCCATCATGACAGTCAAATTCTGGAAACTGTGATCACATCCTTCCATTACATTAGGAGAAAGTGAAGACTGCATGGTGAGAACGTGGGGCTCACTGTGTTGAATTACCTATTCCTTTCCCAATGTTTGTATGCAGTCTGTGGGAAAGCTCTGTCAGTGTTATCACAAGCTCTCAGGTGTTAGGAAGGGGGTCTCTGTAGGGTTGACAGGCCTGTGTTTACCTTTTCCGATTCTGAGTATGTCGCAAATAACTACATGCTTGCCTTTTCCATTATTAAGGAGGGGGACATGTGTTGGGCCCTGTCCTGCAGTGAGTTGTTTAATCCATTTATGATTGGATGTGGCAAGACTGTAGAGCTTTGAACTGATCTTTTGGTCTTGCAATTATTCAGCCCTCCCTATGAGATGGTAGTCATGCTGTTTGGAATGTAAACAGTCAAGTGTGATAGCTTTATTGTTTGCCATCAGTTTTAGGTACACATAGTTCTGCACTGGCATGTTCACCACACTCGTCGCTGAAGCATAGATTCTTTTATTGGTAATGGTAGACTGAGGGATAGTCCCAGGCAAAAAGTTACAGATTATGGTTGAATATAATTTTGCTTCTGTTGCTGTTGTGGTCTACAGCATCACATGGAACACGCAGTTTGAGGTGCAAAATCTCTAATACAGTCCAGCTCCCTGTCCCCCAGTTCACACCAAGTCCCAGTCACCCATCAGCCATGTACTCAGTGACCTACGCTGGTTTCTGATGTGGCACACTTTCAATTTTACATTCTCAATCTACTGAGGGTCTCTCCATGGTGTCACACTTACAATTTGTCTCATTGCCCAACACCCTTTAACATAATCATCTGAATCCTCAGGAAAGGCTGAGGCACTTGGGGCTGTTGTCATTGGAGAAAAGAAGTTTATGAGGTGACTTGATAGAGGTGTACAAGATGATTAGGGGTTGAGATAGCGTTGACCATGAGAACCTTTTTCCACGTATGGAGTCAGATATTACGAGGGGACATCGTTTTAAATTAAGGGGTGGTTGGTATAGGACTGATGTTAGGGGTAGATTCTTTATTCAGCGAGTCGTGAGTTCATGGAATGCCCTGCCAGTAACAGTGGTGGACTCTCCCTCTTTACGGCCATTTAAACGGGCATTGGATAGGCATATGGAGGAAAGTGGGCTAGTGTAGGTTAGGTGGGCTTGGATCGGTGCAACCTCGATGGCCGAAGGGCCTGTACTGCGCTGTATTTTTCTATGTTCTACATTCTTTCTATGTTCTTTCCAGTATGTGCTACCTTCTGTGTTTAGAGTGAATGCATGTCACTCTGTTTCTCTCCCTGACTAACAGTAAGAACTCTGTAGTGTCAGTGATGCCAGCTTTACGCCATTTCAGAGACACGGAAATTGTATCTTTCACTGCCAGGTATATGGCGCTAAAGGGTGAACAGGGCGTTCGAGCCAAGTTGACACATGTCTTTGAAACGTGGTGTAAAGCAGAAATTGCTATAGAAATTAAGCAGGTCTGGCAGCATCCGTGTAGTGAAAGCAGACTTAATCATTTGGGTGCAGTGAGCATTATTCAAGGCTCGCAGTTTCTTTTTTGTTCTCGTTTCAGATTTCAAGTATCCAGAGTTATTTGGTTAATTGCAAATGTGCTTTTTCCATTTCTGGAGAAACACAACAGATCTGGCAGCATCTGCGGAGAGAGAGAAACAGAGTTAGCATTTCATGTCCAGTGTGACTCATTTTCAGAACAGAAAAGGATTGGAAAATGAGCTTTTAAATCCCTTCACCGAGGTAGAGGAGGGGTGTCGGGAAACACGATGGTGTGGAGAATCAATGCCACTGATAAGTTGACTTTTATTTCTGATGAAAGAGAGTCAAATGTAAAATGAGTATTAATTAGTTTGTGAAGGGGGGAAATGGGTTCCTTAATTAAGTGCAAGACAAATGATTCACAAGCAGGGCAAGTTCATTGGGAGACCAGGAGAAAGAATGTGCGAAGAATGGAGAATAGCCATAATGCGGTCAGGTTGTGGAAGTATGGAATTGAATAAAAACTCCTTCAGGATACAACGTACCAAGGTCTAAAGTGAGGTGTTATTGAAGGTTGAGTTGTGCTTCATTGGAGAATTACAGCAGCCCAGGACTGAAATGTTAGCATGACAGCAAGGTACGTTATTGAAATGGGAAGTGTTCCTCAAAACAGTTTCTGATGGTCTCCCCAATGTAAAGGAGACTGCATTGTGAGCAACAATGACAGGAGACTGGATTGAAAGAGTAGAAATGAAATGCTGCTTCATCTGGAAGGTGTGTATTGAGTTGTTAAGAAATTATGAATGTGTCCGCGCTCTTTTCACATGTCCAAATTTATTTCTTGTTATATGTAGACCACCTAGTTCCACAGCTTGGAGGGAGGAAGTACTATAGGTGCGGGAGGTAAGAGTTAATAAACTTGGAGCTGGATAAACACAACAGACCAGATAGACTTATAGGAGCAGCAAAGGCAATGTTTTGATCTTGGAACTTTCGTCAGGACTGGTGTGGGGGAGAGGAGCCCAGAAATGGAGTGATGGGATATGGAAGGGCGGCGTGTAGGTATAGTGGTGGTAGGTATATGTAGGTATGAGGTTGCTGTGATTGGTCAGTGGGAAGGATGGAACAGATACAGGTGGGTTTGGTCAGGGAAAATGGACAAGGAATAAGGCTCTGGCTGGAGGGCTTTTGAAGCAGATTCAGTCAATATTGAGGACATTGTGCTATCAGTTTCAAAGGTAATCTCTCAAGTGGTGTTACTCTGACAGTGGATAGGCTAAGGATGGTCATGTCGCTGTGCGAGTGTGAGTGGAAATTAAAATGAATGGTAACTGGAAAGTCGAGTTGGTTGTCTCGTGCAGAGCACCAATGCTCCACACAGAGCCTGATCCTGGCCCACCGAGCTCGTCTCCAACTCCCAACATGGTCTCCTCTATGTTGTGGAGACCAAAGGGAGACTCAGGGACATATTCATGTAGTATCTGCTCTCTGCACGCTTTAACAAACGTAGCATTCCAGTTGTCATCCATTTCAATCACTCCCCTCCTCGTGTTCATCCGGCAACAGGTCCATCTTTGGTCTCCTCCACAGTCAGAGTGAAGCCAAACAGAAACTGGAGAACAAAACTTGATATTTCAGCTGGAGACCTTACAGCTCAATGGTCTCAATATTGACTTCACTGGCTTCAAAGTCTCTTAACCCACAGCCTTACCCCATGTCCTCTTCCCTGACCTGACCAAAGTTGTCCATCTTCCCATCCATATGTCTGTTGCATCCTTCCCACTGACCAATCACAATAATTCTCTGCCTGCATCCCCCCATCGCCATTCCACCTACCCTTCCAACAGCTCCACGCCCCTCCCTCTATTTACTTCCCGGTTCCCCTTCCCTCACTCCAATCCTGATGAAGTCTTTCAGCCTGAAACGTTGACTTTCCTGTTCCTAGGATGCTGTCTCACTTGCTTTGCTTTTTCAGCTTCATATGGATTGGCGACATAGTTGCACGTTGAGACCTTATTAGCAACAGATTTTATTGTGCTTTTCCTATTCTTTTTTGTCTGTTTACTGACAATCTTATCTGAACATTCTCACTGCAGGATCTAGGAAACATTCTTTTTGTCACTAATGCTCCTGTCTGCTTCGAACTGATTTCCTTTGTTTTAACCGGATTTTCATCTCTGCTATTCACAATGGCATTGTAAACGTAACTCTTGTTATGCTGTAGCTTAATCACACCATTTCCAATATACTTCACAACTTCCTTGTTCTTATACTCCACACATCTTTTCATAAACCCAATGATCCAATAAGTCCTTCTATCATTTCCTGTCTTCTTGTCCCTCTCTCCTTAATCGGGGAGGTTACATTTACCAGTCCTCCCTTACTCCAACATTTACTGAAAGATCACCAACAATGCCACAACAATCGCCTTCCGTAACACTACGAGCTGTTGTCCAACTGGTCTCGCTGATTGATTCAACTTCACCTTGCCCAGAACCTCCTCCTTACTGAGGTCAGTATACTCACCTCTATACCCTGACTGTCTTGAAGTCTGGCATTTTATTGGTGTCTTCCACCGTGAAGACTGATGTAATGTATCTGTTCAATTCCTCTCCCATTCCATTGTTTCCCATAAATACTCAAGCCTCATTTTTCAAAAGTCCTTTGTTTGTTTTTTACTCCCTGTCTTCCTTGTTATATATCTCAAAATCGTTTTCGTTATTATTTTACAGGATTAAGAAGCGTAATATTATATTTCACCCTCTCCTCCCATTTGCTGTTATTAGTTATCCATGCTCGAATTTGTAGATTTCCTAATCCTTTGGATTCCTAATAATCTTCACCCCATTGTGTGCATTTTCTTTTGTTTTTATGCTGTCTCTGAATTCGTTATCACGCACGGCTGACTTGTCTTCTGCTGAATATTGTTCTTCTTACTTGGGGGTGAATTTCTGATGTGCTGCTGAATTATCTCCTGAAACCTCTGCCATTGCTCTTTCACCATCTTCCCGTGCTCAGCTTCCCTTCCAACTAACTCTAGCCAACTGCTCCCTCATGTCCTGTAATTACATTACTCAATTATAAGACATCACATCCAAAAGTGAGCAATAGCTGTAAAGAGAAGGACGGAAGTCTGAGGCATAGGACAGAAAGAACGATTGGACGATGTATCAATTAGATTAAAAGAGAAATCGAGGGACAGATAGAGAGAGAATTTCGACATGGAGATATAAAAATAGAGAAGTCTACATGACTGACATATGTATATGTATTTCTGTATTTGGTTTGACAATTCCTGTGTGTTGTGGTCCTTTGTACAGTGTATGTGCAAACAGAGTTATATGTTGAAATGTCGGTCTGATGCCAGAATTTTGATCTCCAGCATTATGACAGGCAACAGTTGTTGACAGAACCCAGCAGGCCAATGTATATGTTTCCCGGTAGAAAAGTGTTTAACTGAAATAAATTGGAGCACAAGAAGCAGGAATTTATAACATACATCCTGACAAAAATGAGAGATTAGGTCTGGGAATGCAAGGAAGAGGCAAGAGGTAGAGGGTACGTTAAAAGAAGGGGAACATAACATCTCAGCTGAAGACTAAATAACATGTTAACGTTTTATAAATTTTGTACATCACGTGCATCATTTTTGTTAACTATGTATCTCTTTTTCATTCTGGATATGGTGCAAAACATATGAACAGTCTTATGTATCTGCATGCATGCGCGCGCGCACACACACACGCACACACATACACACAGACACACTCACTCAAACAAACAGACACACACATACAGACACCCACACACACTCACACACACACAGACACCCACACACACAGATTCACACTCACACACAGAGACACACATACAGACATCCACACACACTCATACACACACAGGCACACACACTCACTCGCACACACAGACACACACAGACACACACAGACACACACGCCCTCACACAGACACACACACACTCTCACAGACACAGAGGCACTTTCTCTCTCTCTCTCTCTTTCTCTCTCTCTCTCTCTCACACACACAGACACATACACTGATCAATCGTTATTCGGCCATTCCATTTCAAATTATCCTGTTTTATTTACATTGTCACTTGCAATTCCTTCTTCCGAATATATTCTGTTTCTTTCTCTCCATTTGATATTATTCTGTCTGTCAAGAAGACATTGGGGACTGGGGTGGGGGGGGGGGGGGGATGTCACTTTACTCCTCATCAGTCTCCACAGTCACTGTCTTCTATTCCTTTCTGTTTCTTAGCCCATTAAAAATACATACTGTGTCTGACCCTTGAATCAGGATAAACAGGTCACTTTTTTTAAGATTACTTACAGTATGGAAACAGGCCCTTCTGCCCAACAGGTCCACAACGAGCTTCAAAAGAGTAACCCACCCAGACCCATTCCCCTACCCTCTATTCATCCCTGACACTATGGGCAATTTAGCATGGCCAATTCACCTAACCTGCATATCTTTGGACTGTGGGAGGAAACCGTAGCACCCGCCCACGCAGACACGGGGACAATGTGCAAACGCCACACAGACAGTTGGCCAAAGCTGTTCAGTAAATAAAACATTTACTTTTTGGCTAAGGCTACAAAAAAATCTAAAAAAGAAAAGGCATACAAACTGTGCAATTAGATGTTTGCACCTTTGCAAACAAATTATTGAATTGCATTGTGTAAACGATAATTGACTGACAAAAGATATGAGAGTATAATCCAGCGAAATACGTAACACAGCGAGAGAATAACAAGCGATTACATTTAAACTTGAGGATGATGGACTAACATTTATTATGTCCAGAAAAAAAATGGTGATTTGTGAGAAATTGCATTTTCCCCATGTTATGTAATTCCAAGTAGCACACGTACCAGTGTGGAGACCCCATGTTGATTGAGAGGGGACTCCAGGCTCTGAATGAATTCTCACCGTCTAAATGTGCAGTTGATGTGTGTCTCTGCACTGTTCATAAATCTACCAGTAGCTTTAATGCCTTACTCCTGAAATTGTTCGCCTTTCCCACCAGCTTCTAACCTCCATAGGAGTGCAATAATGTCTTCTCGGAGATAGAAGGCATTTCCTTGAGACTTGGCACAAATCATTCACTTTTCCTTCTCACATTCAGCAAACCAAGTTAAAGTGACACATATGTACCACGAGTAAAGCACCAGGAGGAACAACATAGAACAGTCTATCTGTTTAGGCTCTGCTTCACTCTTTGTTATGTTGGGGCATCAAATACATCTTCCTATTTCTGTACACGTGGTTCGATATGCTGAATGGCCACCTCCTGGTCATCTGGAAGGAGCTCAAGGACCTGACTTGGCGACTCCGGTGTTCCTGTTTAATATCTCGATGTGTTGACTACGCTCCTTCCCTCCTTATGTAATAGGCAGGAGTATGTAATAACCTTATGTAATAACCAAGCATCTGAATTGAGAATTTCTGCCTCTCATCTAGTCTGAAGCGGATTTTGAAAATAGACCCAGAGGAAGGTCAGTGAGTATACATGAGCAGACATTCAAGCAGATATCCTGAACCGCTCAGTAATTATTGTTTCTGTTCAAAAGAAGAACTCCATAAGCATGTGAAACACCATCGTTCACAAAAGCTCTCAAGAATACTATTGATGAGCATTAGTGGAGGGCCAGATTTAGAATGTTTATTTCAGGGACCATAAGCTGATGTTAAGCATGAATTACAGCTGTGCTTCCTGATTTACCCCGTCCTGCGCCCCCCACCAGAAAACACTGCCATTGCTGCTCCATCCTCTTCCCTGCTCGTCTCCCCTTCCTGATTCCAGGTTCTTCTTCTCAAATTACGGAGAACATTCTCTCACATTATGGTCCCTATCCATTTCATCTGAAACTCTCTGATCAAGTCTACCTACTCTGCTGTAGCATCAAGCTGTGTTTTGTGCTGCCACTTTACCTTTGATCTCACTGTGGCTCGGCCTCTCCATTCATGTTGTTTTACACCTCCCACTCACATCTCATTCCGGAAAGTTTCCTTCTTGGCGTAAACCTTATTGAAAACACCTCTCCCCCTTTGCACTGAATTCACACTGTGATCCAAATTTCAAACAGTATACTCAGCCTTCATCTCACTCTGCGAAAGGGAGCTGCACTCTGACCGTGTGGTACAAGAATTTCCCTTCTTATATGGTTCAGGCCAGAGATGCGCTTTCACTTTAGAGATCATCACACGATTGGACGAAGCAATTCAGGTGTTTGACCTCTTATTGGTACTCGTAAGAGTTTCCTGTTGCCTTAGTGTGGTAACATGGAGGAAAACAAATCACAGTACGAAGCTTGGGTTGAGTGTTATTTATCTGTCATTTGAATACTGTTTCAAATTTGCAGTATTTATCTTTAAATGCTTGTTCGTAAAGTTAGTGTCAGATAGCGTGTAGGACGTTGAGGGATGACATTGTAGAAGTTTATAAAATCATGCAAGGTATGAATAGAGTGAATAACCAAGGGATATTCCACGGAATGGGGGAGTTCAACCATAGAAGGAATAGATTTAAGGTGAAAGAGGGAATATTTGAAATGGACGAAGCGTCAATGTTTTCACACAGAGGGTGATGTGTGTATATGGAATGAGTTGTCAGAGGAAGAGTGGGAGATGCAAGTACAGCTATAACATTTAAAACTCATTCGGACAAACATATGAATGGGAAAAGTTTAGAGGCATATGTACAAAATGTAATCAGATGGGACTAGTTTACTTTGGAAAACCTGGTCAGCATGGACAAGTTGGACCAAGGGTTCTGTTTTTGCGCTATATGACTATGAATCTAGAAAGGGACGAAAAGAGAAAAATCATATGGTGTAGTCAATTGGCAAGAAATACAAAAAACAAGCAGCACGAGCTTTTCCGAGCATATAAAAAAAGTTCAAGATGAGTGTGTGACCTTAGGTGAAATTAAGTCAGGAAAGTATACTGATGTTAATTGGAGGGTGTGACTGAAACATTGCCCATAGGGAACAGATAACTTAAACCCGTGTTTTACATCTTTCCTCACAGGGGAAAGCACAGTAAGTATTTCAATGGTGTAAACAAAATGGTAATATGAGGGAAGTTCTTGAACCGTCTCTAACAAAAGGAAAAAGGATTTTTCTAACAGATAAGAGTAAGAGTAGACAGGTCAGCAGTAATTCATAGCTGGTTTTGAAAGAAGTGGCCACAGTCTTGGAGTCATTCCGCCCTCTCTCTCAGATGTTAGTTCTGCTGTTTGTTAATGTAAGCAGTAAGTGCGGTAGCTTGAATGGGTTGTCATCAGGTTTAGGTAACAACTGTTCTGACATGGCATGTTCACCCACACTCATCCCTGATTCGGAGATCGGCTTTATGGTAATGGTAGACTGAGAGATTATATTGTTGCTGAATATAATTCTGCTGCTGCTGCTACTACAGTTGCTATGATTTGCAGCATCACATGAATGTCCAGTTTGAGCAGCAATATCTGCAATACAATTCTGCTGCCTGTCCTCAATTCGCACGGGGACCCGATCACCCTTCTCCCCTGTACTCAGTGCCCTATCCCGGTTTCTGATGAGGAAACGCTTCCTTTTTGAAAAATTCTTATCCTGTTAAGGTCTCTTCATGATGCCATGACTCCAATTTGTACATTCCTCAAAAGCATTTCACGTTTTTATCTGAATCTTTCCCCCTCCAGTAATGCCATCTTCTGTTTAAAGCGAATGTGTTTCCCTCGGATTCTCTCCATGACCATGATTAAGACTCTGTCGTGTCGGTGATTCCAGCCTTATGTAGTTTCAGAACAGATGAGTTTGTGTACCTTGCGTTCTCATTCACTTCCCGGTGTATGGCGCTCCCTGTTGGACAGGGACGTGTGAGCAGCTTTGACACACATGTTTGAAAGTTGTTCAAAAACAGAAATTGCTGAAGACACTGGCAAGTCTGACAGCATCTGTGGAATGAAAGCAGAGGTAATCTTTCGGGTTCGGTCTCTGTTCCTCAAAGCATCCAGTAAGTCCAACAATTATTGGTTTTGTTTCAGATTTCCTGTATCCAATGATCTTTGCTAAATTGAAAATGTGTTCTGTAACTTTTCATTTTTGAAGGAAGTCAGTGAGTCAGAGAAACAAGTTTTAATCTTCAAGTCCAGTGTAAATCTTCTTCAAACGTGTAAAGGATTGAAAGACGAGCGTTTTATTATCTTGGCAGAGATGGGAAGTAGTGTTTGGAGGCCCAGTGCGAAAGAAAAATGGGCTTTAAATTGTGGTGAAAGAGACACAGATATATTAATGTGTAAATTAACGTGTAAATATTAGTAATTGATTTTCTCTGTAGAATGCAACATAAACAAGACACGAACTTAGGGAGCCCAGGAGGGAGAGTGTATGGAAAAGGAAGAACAGCCATAATGGGTTCAGCCAGTGAATGTATGGAATTGAATATTAACTCCTACAGACTGTAACGTACCAAAGTGTAAAGTGAGGTGTTACTCGAGCTTGGGTTGTGCTCCATTTGAATATTGCAGCAGCCTGCATTTTCTTAGAATCCCTACAGTGTGGAAACAGGCCCTTCAGCCCAACAGGTTTATAGTGACCCTGCAAAGAGTGTTACACATCACATCAACATCCCTGAAGCAATCGGCAATTCAGCATGGCCAGTTCACCTAACCTGCACAACTTGGAACTGTGACAGGAAGCTGAAAGCTACGCACCCCTCAACTCACTGCTATCCATGTGCATGTCCAAAAGTCCCATAAATGTCCCCAATGACTCTGCTTCCACCACCACCTCTGGCAATGCATTTCATGCATTCACAACTCTCTGCGTAAAGAACCTACCTACATCTGACATCTCTCTTTTACCTTCCTCCTAATATTTTCAAACTATGACTTCACGTACTAGTCAATCCTGCCCTGGGGAAAAGTCCTGGATGTTGACTCTATCTATTCCTCTCATTATTTTGTACACCTCGATCAGATCTCCTCTCTCCTCCTTCTCTCCAGAGAGAAAGGTCCAAGCTTGTTCAAACTTTCTTCATAAAGCAAGCCTTCCAGTCCAGGCAGCATCGTGGTAAACCTTCTTTGCACCCTCTCCAAGGCCTCTGTATCTTTCCTATAGCAGGACGTCCACAACTGGACACAATATTCGAAGTGTGGTCTCACCAGGGACAGGTCGTGCTGCAGCAAATCTTTGCGGCTCTTAAACTCGATCCCGCTGTTAATGAAAGCCGAAACACCATATACTTTCTTGACACCCTATCCACTTGGTTGGCAACTTTGAAAGGATCTGTGCACTTGTGCAGCCAGATCCCTCTAGTTCCACCACACTGCCAAGAATCGTGTATTTAATGCTATATTCAGGATTCGAATTTGACCTTCCAAAATGCATCACTTCGCATTTATCCAGGTTGAACTCCATCTGCCATTTCTCAGCCCAGCTCTGCATCCTGTCTATGTCGCGCTGCAGCCTACAGAAGCCCCCTATACTATTGACGACACCTCCAACCGTTATGCCATCAGCAAAGTTACTAACCCACCACATAACCTCCTCATGTATAAAAACTACAAAGATCAGAGGACCAAGAACGTAGTCCTGTTGCATCCCTCTCAACACTGTCCTCCCAGCAGAATACTTTCCATCTACAACCACTGTCTTCCTTCAGCCAGCCAGCCAAGTCTGAATCCAGATAGCCTAATCTCCCTGTATCCCATCCTTCCAGACTTTATGAATGAGCCATCAATGGGGAACCCTCTCAAATACCTTGCTGAAGTCGACATGCACCACATCCACTGCTTGACTGTAGTCAACCTGTCTTGACACCTCAAAGAAATCAAGAAGATTTGTGAGGAACGACTGCCCTTTAGTCACACTATGCTTTGCCAGATAGTCATAAATCCTATCCCTCGGAACTTTTTCCAAACTTTGATGACCACAGACTTAAGACTGACTGGTCTCTAATTGCCAGGGATTTCCCTATTACCCTTCTTGAAATAAGGAACAACTTTCGCCTCCTTCCAATCCTCCAGTACGACTCCAGTGGAGAGTGAGGAGGCAAAGATCATCACGAGTGACTTTAAAACCTCCTTTCTTGCTTCCCGGAGCAGTGTAGGATAAATCTGGTCTGGCCCTGGGGACGTATCCATCTCAATGTTTTCCAAAATTGCTAGCACATCAACTTTATCAATCTTGACCTGGTCAAGACTGATCTGGCTCAGCTACTCTAAGTTTTCATTTACAACACGTTCTCTTTGCTTGGTAAAAATCGAAGCAAAAAAACTCATTTATGGTTTCCCCTATCTGCTCAGACTCCATGCAGAAGTTCCCTTACCTTCTCCCTGATTATTCCCTTATTCCTCACGTATGAGAAAAATGCTTTTGGATTCTCTCTAATACTTCTTGTTAAGCCTTTTTTCGTGCCCCATCATGGCTCGCCTCGTTCCATTTATGAGTTCCTTTCTAGCAAGACTGTAATCCTCTAAAGATGTGCTAGATTCTTGCTTCCTCCATCTTCCGTAAGCTGCTTGCTTCTTTTTGTCGAGAAGTTTCTCTGTTCTCATCATCCAAGGTTCCTTAATCTTACCCCTTCTTATCTGTCTCAGAGGAACAAATTTGTGTATCACTCGCAACAACTGCTCCTTAAACAGTCTCCACATATCTGCTGTGCCCTTTCTGTGGAACAATTGCTCCCAGTCTGTACTTCCCAACTCCTGTCTGATAGCGTTATAATTTCCTTTTCCACAATTAAACATCTTCCCTCCGAAACTGCACCTTTCATTCTCGCAGACTATGCTACATGTGAGGCAGTTGTGATCACTTTCAACAAAGTGCTCTCCCACCGTGAGTTCTGACACCTGTCCTGTCTCGTTGCTGAGCACCAAATCCAAAATAGCCTCTCCCCTCGTCCGTCTATCTACATACTGAGCAAGGACACGGTCTTGAACACACCTGACAAAAACTGCTTCATCCACACCATCTGCACTTAGGAGGTTCCAGGCGATATTGGAAAAGTTGAAATCACCCATAACAATAACCCTGCTACGTTTGCATTATTCTAGAATCTGCCCGCCTATGAGATCTTCAATCTCTCTACTGCTATTAGGTGATCTGTAGAAAACCCCCAAATGCCGTGACTGTTCCCTTGCTGTTCCTAAATTCCACCCATACTGACTCAGGAGACAAACCTTCCTCAACAACCTTCATTTCTGTAGCTGTGACGCACTCTCTGATTAGCAATGTTACACCCTTTTCCCATTTTCCACCCATCCTGTTCTTTTTTTAGATAAAATTAGATTACTTGCAGTGTGGAAACAGGCCTTAGGGCCCAACAAGTCCACACCAACCCTCCATAGAGCAACCCACCCTGAACCAGTCCCCTTCATCTAACACTATGGGCAATTTAGCATGACCAATTTACCAAAACTGCACATCTTTGGATTATGGAAGGAAACCAGAACACACCCACAGACAGTCCCCTCAGTTGGGAATTGAACCCGAGTCTCTGGCGCTGTGAGGCAGCAGTACTAACCATTGAGACACTGTGCCGCCCCGAAACATTTTTAAACGTTTTAAACCCTGGAACATCAAGCAACCATCCCTGCTCCTGTGAAACATACATCTCTGTTATGGCCACGACATCGTAGCCCCAAGTACTGATCCATGCGCTAAGTTTGTCACTCTTATTTCAGACATTCCTTGCATTAAAGCAGACACACTTCAACTTATCCCTTTGTTTCATCGCGTGAGAAACCTTCCTGAAAGATTAAATATATCCTGTCACTGTCCTGTCTGCAACTAACCCCCTCTCAGACACGTGGTCTTATTCCTACCGCCCTGCCAAACTCATTTAAACCGGCCTAAACGACACGAGCATACCTCCCAAACCGGACATTTGTGCCCCTCCAGTTCAGGTGCAACCCGTCTTTCGTGTATAGGTCCCACCTTAACCAGAAGGTATACCGATGGTCTAGGTAACTGAAGCCCTCCCTCCTGCACCACCCTCGAAGTCACGTGTGAAGCTGCATTCGCTGACTATTCCTCATCTCACTAGCTCGTGCCACTGGTAGCAAACCTGAGATCACTACTCTACTCGTCCTGCTCTTCAGCTTCCAAACTAACTCTGTGGAGTCACTTTTCAGATCCTCACTCCCTTTCCTGGCTATATCGTTGGTGCCAAATGGTCTGGTTTCCACAGCCTTCTGTGGTAAGGAATTCCACAATTTCACCACTCTGTGGCTAAAGACGGTTCATCTTTTCTCCGTTCTAATGGGTTTTCCCTTTTCTCTACGCCTGTGTCCTCCTGCCAGTGCCAACGTCCTCCCAATTTTGTCTGTATCCAGATCATTCAATATTCCGTAAGTTTCAATTAGATCCCCCCTCATCCTTCTAATCTCCATCGAGTAAAAACCCAGAGTCCTCCAATGTTCCTCATGTGCTAAGCTTTTCATTTCTGGTGAACCTTCTCTTGACACACACCAAGTCTAATACATCCTTCCTGAGGTATGAGGCACAAAATACTGGAAATGTGGTCTGATTAGAGCCTTAGAAAGCCTCAGAATCCCCAGCATTATATCCTACTCCTCTCAAGATGAATGACAACATTGTATCTGCCTTCTTAACTACTGACTCAACCAGCAAGTTTATCTAAGGCGAATCCTGCGCTTGGAATCCCAAGTCCCTTTGTTAGTCAGATTTGTGATTTTTTTTCCCCATTTAGTAAATAGTCCATGCCTATATTCTTCATTAGAAAGTGCATGACCTCACACTCTCCCACATTGTATTCCATCTGCTGCTCCTTTTCCCACTCACCTCAACTGTCGAAATATTTCTGTATGCTCCCTACCTCCTCAATATTAGGTGCCCCTCTACCTATCTTTGCTTCATCTGCAAACGTAGCCAGAATGCCTTCTGTCTAGCCACTCAGATCATTAACCTATAAAGTGAAATTTTGTGATCCAAACACTGACTCTTGTGGAATACTGCTAGTCACCGGCTGCCATCCTGAGAGAGACAATTTTATCCTCACTCTGCATCCTGTAAGAGAGCCAACCTTTTATCCATGCTGGTACCTGTCCTCTGACACCATGGGTCCTTATCTTACTCTGCAGCCTCCTGTGGGGTACCATATCAGAGGCTTTCTGGAAGTTCAGATCAGTAACTCTCTCTGGTCCAACCCGTCGTTACATCCTCAAAGAATTCTCATTATCTTGAGAGCAATGTAGGTAATTGAAATGGGGAGCAATCAGAATGTCAGGGTCATTCCTACAGACAGAGTGGAGATGTTCATCAAAGCAGTTTCTGTTTAGCTCAGTAATGTAAAGGAGACTGCATTGTGAGCGGCAATGACAGGAGATTGGATTGAAAGCGTAAAAGTGAAATGCTGCTACACCTGGAAGGTGTGTTTAGAGCCTTGGACAGTGAAGAGGGAAGAGATGAATTGGCAAAAGTTGCAGCTTCTGCATTTACAAGGGAAGGTGCCATGGGGGTGAGGGGAAATGTTCGGGGTAATGGAGCGTGCCACAGAAGAAATGGTCCCTGTGAATTTCTGACAGTGGACTGGAGGGGAAGATGTGTTTGATGGTGCTGTACTGCTGGAGGTGGTGGAAGTGGCGGAGGATGATTCTGTGAATGCAGATTCTAGTGCAGCAGGAAGTGAGGACAAGGGGAGAACTATCATTGTTCTGGGAAGGAGGGGACGGAGTGAGGGCAGAAGTCAGGGAGTTGGGACAGACACAGCTGAAAGCTCCGTCCATCAGATTTAGGGGATTTCTCGTTTGAGAGAAAAGGATGACATGTAGGAAGCTTCCCAAAGGAACGTGACATCATCGAACAGAAATGACAGACAGGGAAACTGGGAGAATGGAGTCACCCTCCGCTGATCATATGTTCAGCACCAAACGTAGGTTCCCCCTGAATGATTGAAAAGAGCCAGGCATTTCAAATGCAGTTTTATGTCATATACCTGGTCAAACATGGAGTGTGAAAATAGACACAGATGAAGGTCAGCGGATGTGTGTGTATGTGGGGATGGGGGATGGGAGGGTGAAGATGTGGGAACATTTAAGCAAGTACTGATTCATAACTCTCAGTAATGTTTGGCTCTGGTGAAAAAGAAGATGATATGAAGATGTGAAGATGAACCACCCTTGATGCACAAAGACCTTGAAGGATACTAATCAATCACAAACTAAAGAATTCAGATTGGTGAGCTCGATCGTCGGCCACATTTGTGAAGTTTACTTTTGGAACAAGAAGCAGATGGTATAAAACAAAATACAAAGAAAAAACATTTCAAAACTGGCAAGAAATATGAAAAGAAACTAGCTGCAAGAGTTTTCCGATATCGAATAAAAAACATTCATGATATATGTGTGACCCTTTGAAGGAAGGCAGGAAAGTATATGTGGGATACCTGGAGGATGTAACTGGGGAACTGGTTTCAGGGAACAGGCAGAGAATTTAAAACAGCATTTTACATCGTTCCTCACAGGGGAAGGCACGAAGAGTTCCAATATTATAAACAAAATTGCAAGTTTTGTACTGTCTCTAACAAAATGAACAAAGCTTTTCCCAAACAGAAAAGACCAAAGGTAAACAGCTCATCATCAATTCATAGCTTGTTTTAATAGAAGTGGTTACAGAGTGACTGGCGGCACTGGTGTGAAATATTCCATAACTCTCGGGATTACAGGAGTGTTCCAGTGAAATTGGCGAAATTCCAAAGTGGCGCCTGTCTTCAAGAAGAGAGTGAGTCTTCAAGTGTTTAGGTGCTCCCTTTGTCTAAATCGTTGAGCATATTTGAGAGGCTTAATGGCCTCATGATGCACTTTCATCCTGAGTGATATATAAAAAAAGTAAAACTCTACTCCTTCCTCTGATGCGTTACATGCTGGGGGATGAACATTTTGCTGAAGTTGAATTATTTTGAAAATTATCTGGAACATTGTACAACCGACATCATCCAGAGAATTCTAGAAAGTGCACTCATAAGAACATTTTATAACCATGTGGGGGTATTGCATAGGTGAGACAGAGAGAGAGAGAGAGAGAGAGAGAGTGAGAGAGAGAGAGAGAGAGAGAGAGAGAGAGAGCTGCATTGCAGTGGTGAGAGTGTTGGAGCCTTATTCTGGGGAAGGCGCTAACAGATATACAATGAGTTTGAGAGAGTAGAGAGAATACGGTCACGCTTATCCTGACAGAACGGGGAAGGTTATTGATGCTTTTCCTGTATTCCTGGACTTTTCTTCGGACCGCAGATACTGCACTGAGCTGGGTGGTGTGCTCAGAACATGCTCTGGGAAGAGAGTGGTCCCCCTCCGTACTAGAACAATCACCAGGACCTCCGTGCCGCTGTCGACAAGCTGTGGTGTAATTTTCCCTTATCTGCCATGCTCGGATAAACTGTGCAGGGCAGCACCAAACTGAGAAAGCTCAACCGTGTGCCGATTGGCCTTTTAAAAATGGCAGCAGTACCTGGGATCAATGAATATCCATGGGCATCCGGGCGATAGTGAGCACTGCCAGCCATAATGGGTGGGAAAATCGGTCTGGCGTTGAATGAGAGGGACACCATGGGGTGGAATGGGTAGTTAATCAGTTGTGTTCGATAAGATAACACCAGGAAACTAGCTCTGCCTCGTGCAGATTTTCCTTCAATCACATTCAATGAAAATGGCACTGAGACAAATTATTGTACGATTCAGCCCAATGAGTCGAAGATTCTGCTGATCCTACTCCCAGTTACAACGCTGCAGGACAATTGCTTATCCAAAACTCTCAATCACCTTAACTTACACCAATATCCTGCTCACCCATCATTCCTAGAAACAGTGGCTTATATTGCAAGATGCTATCGAAATGTTCTCATTTCACAATTTTTAATCCTACCATCAGATCCTTCTCTGAAATTCTCTCTTAATCTCTCCCTCTCTTTTAACCAAGTTCCTCCCATTTGTTGGTATTTAAACTGATTCCCCCGCCATCTCTGTCTGGCAGTGAATTTCACACCCACAGCACTCCTGTGTCATGCCACAATGGAGATATGGAGCTGTAAATGGAGAGGTGCTGCACATCCTGTCACTTCCAGCATGAGCTACAAGTTTTCTCACGCTGGGCAGTGATCTATCATAGTGTTACATAGCAATTCAGCAATTGGTGTACACAGCTGCGTATGCTGGGAAGGTAACTGCTCCAGATTAAAAGATAAATTCACTGCTATTCACTGCAAAGCTCCCCATGCTGCACAGATATCCAGTCCGTGTGTATAGAACAATGCCTGTGTGTGTTCTGCACAGCGCCCTGTGGTGGACAGATCATCGAGTCCAAGTTTATAGTTCAGTGCACTGTTGGACACAGAAGTAGTGAACATGTGAGCTCTAAACAGTGTTCGATCCTGAACTGATTGCTGAGCAGTACACTAGCCTGGTCTACGCAGTGCTTTATGTTGAGGAGGTACCTCATCTGGGCTTGTACGGGTCCGGGCTGGATCTGAGAGGTGGGTTGGGTATCCGATATAATTCCTGACATGATTATCACTCCTCCAGCTCGGCCCATTCCGCTGGTAAATGTGAGGTGCTGTGTTTGAGATATAATTTACTTTGTCGAAATATTCGACATTAAGCAAAACACAATTTATTCGAAGACTGTCGATAAAAGACAACAAAAGGAAGAGGAACTTGCTAAACTTAATTCTGTTGGAAAACTTAACAGAATAATAGTTTACTTAACTACTATACAGTAACTGCTCCAATATGGTATCATCGGATAAGCACACAAATGTCAAAAAACAAATGCAGGAAACAGATTGTCTGACATGCAGTTCTCCAATCCAGGAGGAAAGAACATCAAAAGACACTTCAGAGAGAAATCTCAGAGACAATGTGTAGCACCCGGGAGAGATTTACTGCCTTCCAACCCTGCTGAGGCTCCAGCAATAACTGGCGAAAGGTAAAACTAAGAATCCTGGTTCTACAAGAGTTTGACCATCACTCCACGGGACAAGGCCGCAGCTGCAAGAACGTGAGGAATGGACTGTATTTACATCGTCTATGGCTCTGTAGGTGTCTCTTAAAAATGCCTAAACCCACCTCAGCCATTTAATGCTGGACAGACAAAAGTCAAAGTTAAACATATATAAATAAAGCAAAAACATGCAGCAGGCCTGGTGATCAGACACAGACGGCCTCGGGAGCCCAGCAATTCCTATATTGCCAAAACACAGCAGAATCATCGAGCTTGTGAAGAGGAAGAATTATGTCTCTCCTTTACCTCGATGTTTACAACTGGAGATGTGCCATTAGCCCAATAATCATCGCTATCAAAATCCCACACAACCAAGTATTATTGTGATATATCAGAATTGCCGTGAAATGGGTTAACTACAGCTGTTTGTTCAGTGACTGTGATTAATATCAGTCTTCCTGGACCTAACTGGGTCACTGGAGGATATCGCTCTTCCATAATTAGGGACTTCTTTCAACTTGTTATGCCATAGTATTCGGCACAGAGTCAACCTCAACAAGATTGGGATCAGCAGCTGCAGAGAAAGAGAGAGAGATCAGAATCTGAGAACATTAGAATGTTCCAACAATGGATTTTAATCTGAGAACATTAGCCTGGAATGTTTCAACAATGGATCAGAATCTGAGAACATTACACTGGAATGTTCCAACAATGGACAGGAGTTTATCCTTTGGTCTTTACTGGATTTCCCGGAATTGGGCATTGTTAATTTTGCGGATACGAGCCGGACTGATGATTATTCAAGCTGGGTACTATCCCATCCTCGCTATCATTGGTGTGCCTGGTAAGTCTATCTCTATCAATTCTATGAATGATGCTGAATGTTATTGCTATTCTGGTTGATTATATTTAACAAAAACATAAACTTTCAGTCACAAACGCCACTTCATTCTCATGCATTTCCAAACTGCTTACACATAAACATCTGAGAAGGTAAAAGACTGTTCGGAACCTTGAGTCTCCTCTTTACCGTGAACTGTTTTATATCTCCATATTCTCTCTGCCATCAAACCTGCCGACGCCCCCCTTCATAATATCCACAATCTCCACACTTGTCTGAGTTCTGTTGCTGACTTCGCCATCATGTACCCCTTCGTTAACGACAGATTTTGTGGCTCCAGTTCTCTTCTGACCTCTCCTCCAGTTACAAATATTTTGACCACAAACGTGTTCTTTTCTCTACAGTTATTTCATAACAGGGACTCTTAAACAGAGTAATAATTACACTGACTGTGTAATTCAGAGGCGCAAGTCATGACTCTAAAAGCATTGTCAGACATCCTACCACAGCCGATGATTAAATTTAAGTTCCAATATCAAAAATTGGAATGAAACCTACTTTCACTCATGGCAAGCATAAACCATCACGATTTCTTTTCTTATTTAATTGATAACCTTTGGTAAAGAAACCTAACGTTTTTGCACTGTCTGAACTAAGTGTCAACTCAGATCCAGAGCAATATGATTGCCTCCATATTGCCATCACAAATGGCCGCGTGGTCAAGGGTAGTTGTGATGGACAACAAATACTGCCCTTGCCAGTGGTTCTGGCATCCCGCGAAACAACAACACTAAATGTGGATGCTGGCGATCTGAAATAAAATTCTCCACCGTCTGAACGAATGTTAGAGAATCTCAGCAGGTATGGCAGTCTGTCGGAAAAAAAAACATAAATAACGTTTCGAGTTCAGTGAAACTATCAAAACTGAATGCAACTGAGAAATAATATTATTATATCAGGGATGGATGGAAGGGTGAGCGGGAGGTTTGCGTCGAGTGGATAATGTCCAGCAAGAGAGAGAAAGTGAGAGAGAGAGAGAGAGAGAGAGAGAGAGAGGAAAAGCAAGCAAAAAGATTGCTGATGATGGACTGGAAGGAAAACAGAATGGGAAGTTATTCTACCATTTCCCCTTTTCACACATTCCTGAATATCATATTTATTATGGGATGTCCCTGCTTACCGTGAGTTATGTTCCCTCCAACTCTCGTCTCTGAGGGTGGTGATCAACTCCATCAGCAATACTTATATCGATGAGATATAGAGAAACGTAATGTTCCATTGTCAACTGCTTCTTTGGAGAGAGGAGCTGTTACTGTGCGACTGTGTGGAGATGTAAGAGCTTTCTCAGCCAGGAAGAGAAACTGAGGAGCTGAAAAATGTATTGCTGGAAAAGCACAGCAGGTCAGGCAGCATGAAAAGATCAGGATAATCGACGTTTCGGGCATGAGTCCTTCTTCAGGAAAGAGGAAAGTATGCCAAGCAGGCCAAGATAAAAGGTAGGGAGGAGGGAGTTGGGGGAATAGGTGGAAAGAGGTGAAGGTGAGGGTGAGAGGCTGGAGAAGGGGTGGGGGCGGAGAGGTCAGGAAGAAAATTGCAGGCCTGAAAGGTGGTGCTGAGTTTGAGAGTTGGGATTGAGACAAGGTGGGGGGAGGGGAAATGAGGAAGCTGTAGATATCTGAATTCATCCCTTGTGGTTGGAGGGTTCCTAGGCGGAAGATTCTTGGTAGTGTGGAGGAACAGAGGGTTCTTGGGGTCCGTGCCCACAGACTCCTCAAAGTTGCTATCCAAGTTGATTGGGTTGTTAAGAGGCGCATGGTGTTTTGGCTATCAGTTGCAGGGGGATTGAGTTTAAGAGACACGAGGTTATGCTGTAGCTCGATAGAGCCCTGCTCAGACCGCGCAGGGAATATTGTGTTCAGTTCTGGTATCCTCATTATAGGAAGGATAAGAAAGCTTTAGAGAGGGTAAAGAGGAGATTTACCATGATGCTGCCTCGACAGGGGCAGGTCTTATGAAGAAACCATGAGGCAGCGAGGGCTTTTCTCACTGGAGGAAAAAATAGATGAGAGGTGACTTGATAGAGGTGTACAAGATGATGAGAGGCATAGAACATAGAACATTATAGCGCGGTACGGCCCTTAGGCCCTCGATGTTGCGCCGCCCTGTCACACTCAGCTGAAACCCATCCCACCTACATTCTTCCATGTCCGTCCATTTGCTTGTCCAACGACGTCTTAAATGCACATAAACATGGCGAATCTATGACAGATGCAGGCAAAGCATTCCGTACCCTTACTACTCTCTGAATAAAGAAACTGCCTCAAACATCTGTCTTATACCTATCTCCCCTCACTTTCAAGTTGTGTCCCCTCGTGTTTGCCGTCCCCATACCTGGAAAAAAGAGAGAGTGATTGGCCAGAACCATTTTCCTATCTCTAGGTGGCATAAATTTAAGGTAATTGGAGGAAGGTTTAGGGGAGATATCAAAGGTAGATTATTTACACAGAGAGTGCTGGGTGTGTGGAATGCACTGCCAGCGGTGGTAGTAGAGTCAAATACTTGAGGGAAACTTAAGAGAGTCTAGGGTAGGCAATGGAACAAAGTGAACTGAAGCATGTAGGTTAGTCTGATCTTAGAGTAGGGCAAACGGCACAACGTCGAGGGCTGAAGGTCCAACCTGCATGCATTCATGTAGAACTCTGAGCTCAAAAACTGCATGAATTCATGTAAAACTCCGTTATCTCACTTTTTAGATTAGAATCAATATAAACATCATGGCATAGACAGACAACACAGGGTGCACCACTTTCAACATATTGTCTAGCTATCACCATTATTAACAGCCAACCTGAGAATGCAATTTTTTAAAACAAAGTTTTGTGATTTACATATGAAAGAAGTGAAACTATCATGGTATTCTAACAGATTAAAGGCTTAACAGACAATCAATTTTTCAAAGTTTAATTTCAGTTAAATCACACTGTAAATTTCTGCTCTAAATTCTGTGTTAGGCTTGAGCACTTAACTATCACCTGATGAAGGAGCGACACTCCGAAATCTAGCGTGCTTCTATTTAAATCTGTTTGACTATAACCTGGTTTTGTGTGATTTTTAACTTTGTACACCCCAGTCCAACACCGGCATCTCGAAATCAGTATTGTTCTTTGTTCTGTGTTCGATGGAAGTGCTCAGGAAAACTTAAACATTAAGGGAGATTTGAGACTTGGAGCAGGCCAGCCTTGATCTTAGTGAAGGGCAAGGCAGGCTTCGGATGTGAATGTCCTTCCCCTGTTTCTGATGTTCTCCCAATCTGTTTTTGGAAAGTTAGTAGGTGTTATTTTCCTGGAATGGCTTTTATGGAATGTTGCAATCAGGGAGACCAGCGGATTTTATGAGCCATTGCTGGGTGAGATTTGGGGGTTGTATTCACAGTGAATCTGGGTCTCAAACATGATCAACAAATGAAGCACAATTTACTGAGAGTGAAAGCTCTGTAAAAAGAGATGAGCAACCTCTTTCATATCCAGCCTGGGCCTTCCAATTACATTTTCCAAATCTCCCAAACCGTGTGGGACAGTCTCGATGGACGAAATGGTCTCCTCTGTTTTTGTGCACTATGTTATAACAGTAAGTGGACTCCAACTACTCCTGTCTAGCAGGCTAGAGGGATTGAATGGAACACAGAAACGTGGGACTGAGGTGCAGGAGTGGGTCATTAGAGAATTTGAGCCTTCTCCACCAGGCATTAAGATTGTGGCTGATCAGATTGCGGTCTCAGCCTCATCTTCCTCTCTATGTCCCATTATCCGTGACTCACTTGCTGTCAAATCTTTAACTAACTCAGCTGTCAATACTTGTAATCAGAGAAGCACCACAAACTTCTAGCGAAAAGAATTCCCATTCGAATGGCACTTTTGGAATTTTTCCTCATATCGCTGTGAGAATAAGAGAGTCATACAGAGTGTAATCAGATCATTTTGCCCAAATTGTCCTTGCCAATCAAGCAGCTTAATCCCACTTGCCACCTCCCTCTGAACCATTCCTATTTATGTACCTATCACATACATGACAAACGTGTAATTGTACCCGCTTTCACCACTTCCTCTGGCAGTACACCCACCAGCCTCTGTATCAAAACGTTTCCCCTCAGGTCCCTTCTAAGTCTTTGCCCTGTCACCTTCACACTATGCAGTCTAGTTCTGGACACCCCTACACTGGGTAAAAGATCTTGCCTATTCAGACTGTCCATGTCCCTCAGGAGTTTTTAAACCCATGTCATGTCACCATTCAGCCTCTGACAGGCCAGGAGGAAAAGCCTCATCCTGTTCATCATCTCCGTGTAGCTCAAACCTTCAGGTTCCAGGACATCCTTGTAAAACTTTTCTGAAGCCTTGCAAGCTTAATAACATCCACCCTTTAGCAGAGTCAACTGACATGTACGCAGTATTCTTAAAGTGGCCTCACCTGCGTCCTGTACAAGCGCAGCACGTTATCTCAACTCCTAAACTTAATGTTCTGACCGATTAAGGCAAGCATGCCAACCACGTTCCTCACCACTCTACCGACCTAAACTCCACTTTCAAGGAACTATGAATCTTCACCCGTACATCTCCTTGTTCAGCAACATTTCCCGGGCACTACCCTACTTTAACTTAACAAAATGCAAAACCTCACAAATATCTAAAGTAAACTCCATCTGCCAGTCCTTGGCTCATTGATGTTCAATGACCCCGTTACATTCTGAGATAATCTTCTTCACGGTCCACTCCACTACTTTGGTGATGTTATCTGTAAACTTACTAAACATGCCACCGATAATCACATCAAATTTGTTTATATCCGTGATGAAAAGCAGTGAGCTCAGCACTGATTCTTTCAGCACACCGCTCGCCACAGGTCTTCACTCTGGAACATAATCCACTACCTTCAATCCAATTTTGTATCCAATTGGCTAGCTTTTCCTAGATTACTTATAATCTAATCTAAGTAATCTGTCGACGATGAGGTACCGTATTAAATGTCTTGCTGAAGTCTGTGTAAACAATGTACACCACAGTGTCTTCTTCAATCTTCTTTGACACCTCTGCATAATACTCAATCACATTAATTAAACATGAATTCCATCACACAAATCCATATTGACTACCCCTAATCAATCGTTGTCTTTCTAAATAGATGTAAATCCTATCGCTGAGAATCCCCTCCAACGAACTCCTCGACACTGACGCTGGCTGATTGAGTCGATAATTCCATGTGTTTCTGTTTTTTTGGATTATTGCTCCCTTTTCTAGCCCCACTCCTCCTCTGGCCACAAAAAATAATTATAACTAGGTTGGTGATATGGCCAATGATAAAGTTCTCAGAGTGTGTCAGGGTCAGTGTTAGGAACAAGTTAGGCAGATTTATTTAGGGGAGAAAGTGAGGACTGCAGATGCTGGAGATCAGAGCTGAAAATGAGTTGCTGGAAAAGCGCAGCAGGTCAGGCAGCATCCAAGGAGCAGGAGAACCGCCGTTTCTCCTGTTTTATTTGTAGACATCAAGTCTTACAGCATGGAGAGAGGCAGAGAGGCTCTTTTGTCCAAACTCGTCCATTCTGACTCAAATATCTAACCACATTAACCTCATTTCCCTGCACTTGGCGCATAGCATTCTCGTCCTTTCCTGTCCATGTACTTGCCCAAATGCCGTTTAAATATCGTTAATATAAATGCTTCAACCACTTCCGTTGGCAGCTCATTCGTTTTGTGTACCACTCTCTGTGTGAAACAGTTCCAATCAGTTTCCTTTTTATTCTTTTCCCTCTCACCTTAAAATGATGCCCTCTCCTCCTCGATTCCCCAACTCTAGGAATAAAAAGGCTGGATCCATTCACCCTATCCATGTAAACTTCTATAAGATCCCTCTCAGTCTTCTATTCTCGAAATAAAAAAGGCCTCACTTGTCCAACCTCTCCCTATAATTCATACTATTGAGATATGGCAACATTTTTGTAAATTCTGTCTGCACACATTCCAAATTAAAAACATCCTCCTGATCGCAATGTGACTAAAACTGACACAGCACTACAAGTGCAGCCTCACCAACTTCCTGAATAACTTCAACATGACTTCCCAACGGCTCGCCACCATGTCCTGACCGATGCTTGCTTGTGTGGTAAAACCTTCTTCATTACCATGTCTAAATATGATCCCACTTTCATAGAACGGTGGACCTAAACTCCATGTTCCCTCTGCTCAACAACACTCCTTAAGGTCCTACCAATCACCACGAAACTCCTACCTTGATCTAACGTTGCCAAAATATTCATTGGCCCACTTCTCCAGTTTGATCAAGATCCTGCTGCAATATCTGATATGCTTCCTCACTGTGCATGATACCACCTATTTCAGTGTCATCTTCAAGTTTCCTAATCATGCCTTGTACCTTCGCAAGGACATCATTGTGACAGATAACAAACAACAATGGGCCTAGCACTGACCCCTGAGGCACTTCATGTGTCACAGGCCTCCAGTCCGAGAGCATCCTTCCACTAGTACTCATTGCTTACAATCATGAAGCCAATTGTGTGTCTAATTTGCCAGCTCCCTCTGGATTCCATGCGACTCTAATCTTCCAGACCAGCCTATCAATGGTAACCTTGTCAAAGGCCTTACTGAAAACTATACAGAATATGTCTACCACCCTACCCTCATCAACATTCCTGGTCATTTCATCAATGAACTCAAACAAATTTGAGAGGCATGATCTCCCACTCACAAAGCCATGCAATCTTTCCAGTCTAAAAACAAACATTAATAATAATTATTAAAATTAATAATAACGAACTAATAAATAACAATAAGATGACATTTTCAATGGATAATAAACTATCAATGGTATGTGATATTGGAACGTGTATCATGGTTGAAGGGCAGAATAGAGTTTGTACCTGTGTCATTGAACTGTATCGAAAAAAGCAAGGGTGGCAATGTGATTCAGTGGCTAGTACAGCTGCCACATAGTGCCATGGATCCAGGTTTGTTTCCAGCTTCGGTTGACTCTCTGTGTGGAGTTTGCACATTCTCACTGTGCTTGTGTGTGTTTCCTCTGGGTGCTCCATTTTCCTTCCACATCCAAAGATGGAAAGCACAGGTGAATTGGCCATGCTAAGTTACCCATAGTGTTATGTGCATTCGTCAGTGGTAAATATAGGTGTGGTCTTGTTGGGCTAAATAGTCTGTTTCCATACTGTAGGGAATCTGTCAAAAATATTATGTCTAAACAAACCTTATCTTTCCAAATGTATGTATATCTCATCCCTCAGAGACTTCTCAAGTTACCTTGCTACCACAGATGTTAGCTTTCCTAGTCTTTGGATTCCAGATTTTTCTTTGTTACCCTTCTTGAATAATGGCACAACATTTGCTAATCTCCAATGTTCTGGAACCTAAACTGTAGCTACCGATGATACAAAAATCTCAACCAGGGTCCCTGTAGTTTCTTCTGTAGCCTCTTGCAGTGTTCTTGGATGCATCTGTTTAGGACCAAGAGATTTATCAAACTTCATACATTCTAATGCATCCAACACGTCTTCTCCTGTGATATTGACTCATCCCAAGATAAAACTACGACCTTTGTTCACCTCCCAAATCTTCATATATTTCTCCATGGTTAAGGCAGAAGAGAAATATTCATTGAGAATCTCACACATCTCCTATGGTTCTAGACATGCATGTCCACTTTGGACCTTGTGGGGTCATATTCTCATTTAGTTATTCCTTTCACTTTAATATACGTAATGAACCTTTTTGGATTCACCATAATCTTCTCAGCCAAAGCTATCTTGTGCACCCTTTTCGCCCTCCTGATATCCTTCTTCAGCAAATTACTGTATCCCCTGTATACCTCCAGGGATTCCCTTGATCCCAGTTGCCTGGACCTGAGCCACGCCTCCTTTTTGCTGGTCGAAGCCTCAATACCTCCTGACATCCATGCTTCCCTCTTCCTGCGAACCTTGCCCTTTACCCTCACAGGAACATATAGACCTTGAACTTTAGACGTTTCACTTTTAAAGGCCTCCCACTTGCAGGAGATCCCTTCGCCTGTCAACAAACTCCTCCAACCAATCCCTACATGCTCCTGTCTAATTCCATCAAAATTTGCCTTGTCTCAATTTAGAACTTGAACACCTGGACCTGTTTTGTTCTTTTTCATAACTTTTTAAAAATTAATATAACTATGGTCACTAATCCCCGAGTGCTCCCTCATTGTCACTACAGTCACCTGTCCTGCCCTCGTTCTGAGAATAGGTCAAGTTTTGACACTTCCCTAGTTGCACCCTCTACATACTGCTTGAGGAAACTTTTCTGAACACACTTAATAGATGCACCCCGTCTCAGTCCTTAATTCTATAGCATTCCCAGACTATGTTTGGAAAACTAAAATCTCCTACTAATGCAATCCCATTGGCCCTGCAAGTCTCCCCAATCGCTCTACATATTTTTGTTCCGCTAATTTCTCGTTTACTATTTGGGGGCTTATGGAAAAACACAAATAATATCACCATTCCCTTCTTATTTCTAAGCTCCCTCACAAATCCTCACTGGATGTTCCTTCAGTTATTTTATCTCTGATTACTACTGTGATACTTTCCTTAATCAAAAATGAAACTCGTCCTCCCCTCCTTCTTCCACCTCTGTCCCGCATTATGCAACTTTACCCTGGTACTTTAGGCTGCCAATCTTGTCCTTACCTTAGCCATGTTTCTGTAATGGCTTTAATATCCCAGTTCCACGTGCATATCCACGCCCTGGGTTCATCGGTCTTATCTGTCAGCCATGTCGCATTGAAACAATTGCAATTTAATCCAACAGGCATTCCTTGCTCCCTATCGTGTTCCAGCCTGACCTGTCTCTTCACTTTACTGTTTCTGATTACTGTATCTCCTTCCAGCCTCGCACTTGCCTCCTTTCTGTTGAGGATCCCACCCCTCCCCAACCCCTGCCAATCGAGTTGAAATCCGCCCTTGCAGCGCTAGCAAAACTACTGGCCAGGATATTGGTCCCCTCCCAGTTCAGGTACAACCCGCCATTCCTGAACAGGTCACCTCTGCCCCAACAAAGATCCCAGTGACCCAAAAATCTCTGCCCCTGCACCAATTCTGTCGCCACACATTCATGTGCCATATCCTTCGGTTCTTACCCTCACTAGCACAGAGCCCTGAAATTAAACCAGATATTACCCACTGTCGTGGTCCAGTCTTCTACCCTTTTTCCTAGCTCTATATAATCACTCTGCAGGATCTCATCACTATTTCTACACATAACATTTCTACTCATGTGCACAAAGACTTCTGGCTGCTCCCTGACCCGGTGAGAACGTTCTGCAGCCGCTCCGAGACATCCTGGGCCCTGACACGTAGGAGGCTTTACACCATCCTGGATTCCTAGTTGCAGCCACAGAATCTCTTTCCTGTTCCCCACACTATCGAGTCTGAATAATTCCTTCTGAAGTTATTCTGCTCGTACAACCTTCTGACAATGGGATTTCTTCCTGAAACAGTTGGATTTGGTTGAATTGCATTGCTTCAAGGAATTGGGAAATTCTAACGAATCCTCATCAGGAATTCTCTGTGAGTGGGAAAGACGACTAGGCTTTCAATTTGACTCCAACACATTGCTGTGTTGAGCGACAGGAAACAGAAAGGGAGCAATAGACTGTTCTTTCACAGATAGGCTACATTTTTCCATCTGTTAGTTAAATCATTAACATTATCAGACCCTAAACTGGGCTGTGTGAGCTTTCCTTGAAAATTGTCCGAACTATATGACTCAATCACCTTCTCGATTCCAGCATTATTGCTGCTGTCGTACACATAATCAATTCATTAACATTAAATGACCCTACTTGTTTTGAATATGTGCTAGTATGTGCCTGCATAATGTAAAAATAAGCGTTTCGTTTCTTCATAATACCTGTGCTAAGATGAGAATGTTTTATACTTTAACAAATACAGAAATTGCTGGAAAATCTCGGCCTATCTGACAGCGTATATGAAGAGAAATTAGACTTCAATTTTTCGGTCCAATGACCTTTCCTTTGAACATATCGAATTCTTAAATTACTTCCCCAGTGTTATTCTCCCACACAAGAAGAAATAACCATCCGTTATTCACCAAATACACTCTTCTCAAGATCTTATATGGTCAATAAAACATTTCTCATTCGCAGGCTGAACTGTTAATTCTTCATAACGGAATGCCTTCATCCCAAGAACGAGTAAAGGGCAACATCTTTGAAACGTTTCTAAACCTTTTATTTTTCAGTTTAGGCTATCATAACTACACATAGTACATCAGATGTGATCTCAGCACTGCCCTGCACTGATGCAAAAAAAAATGGCTTAGATCATACTCAACATCCCTTGCACGAAACAGAATCATTCCATTTCTCTTCCAAATCACTTGCAACATATTCAGAGTAATTTGATGTGATTCATGTACGAAGACACGCAAATCCCCCTGTACCACTGACTTCTGCATTCTCCCTGCATTTAAATAATATTCTGCTGTTTTGTCTTTTCCACGAAACAAAAAGTTCCCATCGTCTCCATTTGCACTGATTCTTTTTTACTGAAGGTTTGCTCACAACCGTTTTCTGACTGTATGCCATTGCAGATGCGCTGGACTCCCCCGTCTGTATCCTCATGCATATGGTCTGCCCTCCTACTGTCTGTATCCCATTGCAAACGCTCTGCCCTCCCCGTCTGTATCCCATTGCAGACTCTCTGCCCTCCCCCGTCTGTGTCCCATTGCAGACGCCCTGCCATCCGCTGTCTGTCTCTCATTGCAGACGCTGTGCTCTCCAATGCCTGTATTCCATTGCAGACGCTCTGCCCTCCCCTTTCTGTCTCCCATTGTAGACACTATGCCCTCCAACATCTACATCCAATTGCAGACGCTCTGCCCTCAACTGCCTGTCTCTATTGCAGACCCTATGCCCTCCAATGTCTATATCTCATTGCAGACGCTCTCCCACGGCAGATGCCGTGTCCTCCGCTTGTTTGCATCCCATTGCAGATGCATGGCTCTCCCCCGTCTGTATTCCATTGCAGATGCTCTGTCTTCCTCTGCCTGTATCCCATTGCAGACGCATGGCTCTCCCCCGTCTGTATTCCATTGCAGATGCTCTGTCTTCCTCTGCCTGTATCCCATTGCAGACGCATGGCGCTCCCCCGTCTGTATTCCATTGCAGACGCTCTGTCTTCCTCTGCCTGTATCCCATTGCAGACGCATGGCGCTCCCCCGTCTGTATTCCATTGCAGACGCTCTGTCTTCCTCTGCCTGTATCCCATTGCAGACGCATGGCCCTCCCCCGTCTGTATTCCATTGCAGACGCTCTGTCTTCCTCTGCCTGTATCCCATTGCAGACGCCCTGCCCCTCCCCTCTCTGTATTTAATTGCAGGCGCTCTGCTCTCCCCTGTCTGTATCTCATTTCAGATGTTCTGCCCTCCTCTGACTGTAACCCATTGCAGACTCTCTGCCCGCACACTGTCTCTATCCCATTGCAGATGCTCTGCCCTCCTCGGCTGTGTCCCATTGCAGACGCTCTGCCCTCCCCAGGTCTGTATCCCATTGTCGACGCTCTGCCCCTCCCCTGTCTGAATCTCCTCGCATACGCTCCGCCCTCCGATTGTCTGTGTCCCATTTCAGACGCTCTGTCTCCATTTAACATCTTATTGAATGACTATCCTGGTCAATGAGCAAACTGAGCTTCATCCCCTTCATCCAATTTATTTATTTCGATTTAAATTTTTGATGACCTCACATAGATCCTTGAAGTATTCTACCAGTTACAGCTTTCCAAACACAAAATGCATAATGATCTCTCCTCTGTATTTCCTGACAGCTATCCAGGGTGCCCCTGCTCCTGTATACCAGCCGGGGATGCTAATATGGCGTCCTCCTATTCTGTATAATTTTCTGAAATGACTTGAGTCCTTCATTCTATTCCTTTCTAACCCCATGGATGGGCATAATGGCCTTCTCCTGCTGCGTTGTCACGATGCTGACTAGCTGAATGGAATCATTCTCTCCCTCTGTCACAGTCTTGAGGGTAAATTGACAGAACAACGTGTGAGTTAGGAGCAGCAGTTGGCCATTCGGACCCTCCAGCCTGTTGCTTAATTTAGAAACATCACGGCTGGTCTGACTGTAGCTGACCGCTCCCTCTCCTGTCTTCTCCCAATAAACATTCCCTCCCCTGTCCATCAAACGTCAGTCGAGGTCAGCCTTGAATATCCCGGGAGACTTCACTGTCCCCGCGTCTGAGAAGGTCACAGATCACACAATCCAAAGGAGAAAGGAATAACGTTATCTCAAATGGAAATGGGAGACCCCTTTCATTTTAAACTGTTTTAACCTCACAGCAAGTCACCTCCTCTTTTCAGAAACAAAGCAAATATTAACAAGCATATACCATTCAGCCCCTCAAACGTATCCCACAGTCCTATTGACTGTTCAGTCAAGTATTTATCAAACTTAGCTTCTCCTGTACCCTTGGAAAATAACCCTGACACCTTAAGGCCACAGAGCATTGGAAATTGGACTTAGGCCATTTGGCCCAAAAGATCTATTTTGCAGTTTGATCCTGGCTGATGTGTTTCTCAACACAATTTTCCCGCCTTCTCACTGCAACTCTTGATCGTTGTTTTAATCTAACCTGTCTTAAAGACATGGTTGCATCGGTGTCTCTATATGCGTGTGTGATTGCGTGTGTGTTTCTGTGTATATCTGTGTAATGGCAGGAGACAGGGTGGTGGTGGATGTTTGTTTTGTGAACTGTAAGCCTGTTGGCAGCGATGATCCAGAGGCAAAATTGTTGGGTACACTTTTGTTTGTCATTTATATAAATTATTTAGATACGAGTTGTAGAAGGCATATTTCGCAAATTTGTGGATAACTTCGAGTGTGGGTGTACAGTGGATAGTGTTTGTATAATGAAGAACCACTGAAGATTACAAAGAGACCTTCAGTTATTAAATCAATGATTCATAGAGATGTACAACAGGGAAACAGACTCTTCAACTCGCTCATGCCATCCAAATATTTGACATTACTCCGCTCCCATTTGCCAGCATTTGGCCCATGTCCCACTAATCATAAAGCCACCCAGTTGCCCTTTAAATGCTGTAATTGTTCCAGCCTCCACCAGTTTCTCTGGCAGCTTATTCCATAGAAGCACCATCCTCTGCAGCAAAAAAAAAGTTGCTCTTCATTGTCTTTCAAACATTTCTCTTCACATCTTAAACCTATGCCTACTGGTTTTACCTTGGGAAGAAAGAACCTTGACCACTCAAACTATCCATGCCCCTCATAACTGATTGGCTATGCTTTCAGTCATCCTGGGTCTAAATTCACAAATTCAGTCGTCGTACCTTTTCCTTCTCCAGCAAGGCACGATTCCAAAAAAGTTTAATCAACTTGTTCAGATATATTATGAAACAGCTCTGTGAGATTTGGAACTACAATTCTCGGCGCAGTTACAGGGACACTACCATCATTCAGCATTAGCTCCTAAAGCTGCAACATGATGCTCCTGTGTGTTTGTTCATCCGCCTGTTGTAACACGCTGTGACACACTTCTACAGAACATGAATCCACTCCACCTTCTCCAGAGATAGGGGCGCTATCAGACTTTGATGGACTGGAATCGAATCAAGAGCCCCGGCTCACACACGTGGGCACCATCCATTAAACAAGGCCTAAATCACGCCCAGATTTCGAGTCATATTTAAAGCGTATGGATTTATTAAATTCTCGTTAACATTACCAAATTATACAGTGGACATTTATAATTGAAAAATAAAACAAGTTATTACCCTCAACTAAAGGATTTTGAGTGCATTCGCTGTGACATTGAGACAACCAATGAACATCTTCAATTACTTGGCTATAATTTCTGGTTTAAGTGGCTATTACCAGCAGTCTGCTATATTATGGAAAGAAATCCTGCAAACATACTCTGCACTATGAATGATCTCGAGTAGATATCAATACTGAACACTAGAAACGAGGAACGAGCACAATTCTGGGCCCTAAACACCGGTCACTACTTCAAATCTCTAGCATGTGGCTCCCCTCTTCCTTAAATCATTAATTGATACAAGGCAACTGTCTCCTTGCCAGCTTCTCCTTACCGACTCTTTCCTCTACCTGCGCAAGGCAAACCAAGCTCTGGGTCTTTGGGAAACTTAAGAGTGGTGTCCGGAGGCCTTCTGGAGAGGGGATTGTCGTTTTAATCCAAAGTGGGAGTGTGATGAGGGCAGTAATAACATTCACTGAGCTGAGCTGTGGCAGATGGGATTTAACATGGATGCATGTGAGGCATTGCATTTTGATAAAACAAACAAGGGGAGAGCTTACACAATTAATGCTGGGCTTTGGTAGCTATGTAGAAAAGAAGGACCCTGGGCGACAGGCATAATTCATTGAAGTTTTGGGCGCAGGGTGTTTAAGGTTACTTCATTGGTCATACCTTTGAGGTTAGAAGCTGGGAAATCATGCTGAGATTGTGCAGAATATTGATAAAGCCTTTTCTGAAGTACTGTGTGCAGTTCATTTAAAGGAAAGAGATTATTAACCTGGAGATGGTTGAGAAGAGATTTACCAGGATGTTACCAGTAACACCTCATCTTCTGCCTCGGAACCCAACAAACACACAGCATGAACATTGGATTCACTGATTTACAAATCTCCCCTCGCCAACCCAGATCCCAGATGCAGCCCCCGGACTCACATCTGCCCTCCTGAGAAGACCTAATGTCCACCTTCCTTCCCACCACTCCGTTCCACACTCCTCACCGATCTATCACTATCACCTCCTCCCTTTGCTCACGTATTATTTATGTTTCCCCCAGTCTCACCCCATTATCCATTTTCTCTTTCCCCTCGCCAGTCCCGAAGAAGGGTCCAGCTGAAA
This sequence comes from Hemiscyllium ocellatum, assembly GCF_020745735.1. Lineage (NCBI taxonomy): Eukaryota > Metazoa > Chordata > Chondrichthyes > Orectolobiformes > Hemiscylliidae > Hemiscyllium > Hemiscyllium ocellatum. The sequence goes on from NW_026867616.1 coordinate 444,878, forward strand.
CGTCTACTTTCTTGCTCCTTGGATGTTGCCTGACTTACTGTGCCTTTTCCACCACCATGCTTTACCTACACTGAATTATAAAACAGCTGCAGTCTCCATTATGTCTTCGGTACAATTCTCTGTTAACATAACCATATCGTTGTCTGTTATAACTGCATGTAGTCTTAGGGACATTTTCTTCTCAGACCATGGACGATAAAACTTTTCTCAACGTTTTACTGATATTGCAGTGCCTGATCAGTAGTAAAAGAACATAGTTTCAATTTATAAACAGAGAAGCATGCTTATGTTCTGATAAACCTCTGGCATTGCTCCCATATCCAAGGCAGATTGAATGCTTACACATGATTGATCTATCAGCCCAAACGTTTGTTCCTTCAGTCTCCCCACATATCCCATCCAGAATGTGTAAAGTTTAATCATTTTTTTAAAATTTTAGTAAAAATGTATTGAATTGAAATGGGTTAACTGGAGACATTTGTGCAGCGACTGCGATTTCTGTCAGTCTCAGTGGATCCTAAATGTGTCGCTGCAAGGCTTTTCTCTTCTATCAATTAGGATCTCGGTTCAATGTGTTATCCCATTTTATCAGCGGGAGCATCACCGACAGCACTAACAGGGATCAGAAGATCCAGAGAGACGGTGAGGACAGATCAGAATCTGAGAACATTAGGCTGAAATGTTCCAACAATGGATCAGAATCTGAGCATATTATATTCCAACAATGGATTGGAGTTTACTGGCTTTCTCAAACTTGTATCTCATTTGTTTTGCGAACCTATGATGTATTAATGGTTATTCAAGCTGTTTGCTGTCCTATTCTCGCTATAGTTGGTGTTCCTGGTAACTCATTCTATTTGTTCATAAAGCCAGGTTAGGCTGAATTGCGGCTCGCATTATTTAAAATTTAGAAAGCTGGACGTCAATATTTTCATCTCCAATGATATAGTCAATTCCTTACAAATTATACCGAGCAAATTACTCATGAGAAATTGCTCACCAATATGTGAAGTTGAAACAGACTATTCTTAAACTCCTTAATCCTTCTAGCCCTGCACAGATCTACATTTCTATATTCTCCCCACTGACTAATCCTGTCCAATACCACCTTCATGATATCCTCATCTTCTCGTCAGCGTCAGTGCATCTTCTGAATAAACCATCAGTTGTGCCTTTGTTAAATCTGGACACACGTTATTAAGTACCTTCTAACCACATGTTAGTTGCGGAATAATTGATCTTGAGTAAGTTTAACTTGTTCACTGCACAGAACCTGTCAGACAGGCAATACTGCATGCTGCTTAAATCATTTACACATAATCTGGTGGTACGGAATAATAATCTGTTGATATCTCATGAAGGAAATTGATGTAATTGAAGTGAAACTATCGTTATTTGTGATTTTAAGAAAGCCCAGCTGCTTGCTTCATGTCCTTCAGAAAAGTCAATGGGTTATACCTCCCCAGTCAAGTCTGTGAAAACCCACCGCAATGTGTTTTACTTTTTATGGTCCTGTAGAACAGCTGAACCAGCCACTCAGTTCAAGATCCATGTAACATGCTGGCATTGTCAGGACTGCACACCTCACATGAGGGAAGAACAAAAGTAAAGTTAGCTCCCTCCCTCTGTCTGTTTTCCTTATTCCTACACTTCATTTCCATTCAGGTAGGTGACCTATTTCAAGTGCAATCTTTCTGACTGAGTCTCTCCCCAAGAGTGATGTTCATCTCCACAGGCAACTCTGGTGCTGGCTTTACTGATGCTGACATACAGAGGTAAGGAAAATTTAAATTTGACATCGATGGCAGTACATAATGAAGGAATGGGTTTTTACATCATAAAAAAGATACGGCGACCATTAAGTGAGGGAAAGGAATTATTGTGATCATCGCTGAGAGTGTTATAAAGGCTGTATTTGGGGTATTATGGACATATTTGTTATCCTTTAAAACGAATGATCTGATTGCAATAGAGAAAGTGTAAAGAATTTTCACCAGAATAATCAGTGGGCTGGTCGTAAAAGAGGAGTGAGTGAAGGTTAATCTGTAGCACTGTCAGAGAAAAAGAGGCAATTGCACTGAAACTTGAAGGTGATGGACAATCTCGCGTTATGTTGTACACAGACACTGAGAAGATGATAAATTCCATGGCTTGTATTTTTTCATTTTAGTCGGGGTGTATGATTCTGGGAATTTAAGTGCCTCTGAGGATAAAATCTTCAGCCACATCCTGCCTTGATACCGGGATAAATCCCTCTTAACTGAGCAGGTCAGTTAACCACTATTGTTAATGTTAATACGTGACGGTATCTGTGTGGAGAATGTTTTCTTCTTATATAGGGTAGTGAATGTCAGAAATTTTCAGGTGTAGAAACGTAGGGGAGTTAGATCACTGCAAGTATTTAAAGATGAGAAAGATGGATATTTGACCTGTCAGAGAGCAGAGGGTGGGAAGAAGTGGGCATTAAAGAGGAGTTAATGCCAACGGTAGATCAGCCATGATCGCATAAAATGGCTTGAGCATTCGTATTACCTACTCCTCTTTCTTATGTTCTCATTCTGTCATTGGAAAATGGATGGTTGCAATTGACCTAGAAGTGCTCTTACTGAATGTTGAGGACAGTGAGAGAAAGGTTTCTGGTGAGCCATCTGTGGGCGAGATATGGGTCCGATATTCAAAGTGAATCTTGGACTACAACATGACCAACAAATGAAACTCAGTGAGGAGACACTCTGTAAAGAGATGAGAGGCCACTTTTGTATCCGGTCTGGATTTCCCATCACATGTTTCAATCCACATCAAATCACACAGTGTTGAGGGACTGAATCACATCCTGTAACATTGCGGACCAGCTATTTGGAGCAAGTGGTCTCTATCTGCTCCTGTTCAGGTGGTTTAAAGAACTGAATAGAACCTAGGAACATCGGACTGAGGAGCAGGAGTGGGTCCTTAGACACTTTGTCATTGCTCTACCAGACAGTATGATCTGAGTGTGGTCTCTGCAGCATTTTTCTGTCTGTCCACAATTTTCCTCCATGTCTGTTAAATGTTGAACAAACCCAACTTTGAATAAATGCAAACACCCAGTCACAATGCTAGGGAACTGCACAAAGTTAAACTACACAGGCAGCACAATTCTGGAACGCACCAGGCATTTGTCTAACAGTTTTGTTCCCATCCAATTAATTCTGCTGCAGTTCATCATTTTTTATTTATTCATGGAATGTGGTGTTGTTGATAGGCCAACATTTATGGGCCATGTTTAATTACGCTGGAAGTAGTAGTGTTGAGCTGCATCTTGGAAATAAACTTCTGGGGAAGAGAATTCCCATTTGAACAGCCGCGTGAGAATTGCTCATTCCTGCTCCGACCAATGTTGGAGGGTCACTGTTTCATTTTCCAGCCCCACTTCTCCACTGGTTACAACAAATGTGAAGTGTAACCTCGGTCATTTTCTCGAAAAATGTGAGACACAGAGTCACACACATACAGACACATACACCAACGCACATGTCTGAAGACGATAAAGAATAACAAATTATTTTCAGAGTTTCATAGTATTTTTACTCATATCAAATGGAAAAGAGATAACGTCTCCCAATTGCTATTCTGTCTCCGACGTGATTCTACTCAAACAAGCTGCTGGAATGAGACTTCTTCCCGGAACAGTTCGATTTGGCAGAATTTCCTTTCCTTCAAGCAGTGGAGCGATTCCCATGAATCCTCAATAGGAATCCTCCACATTTGTTAAAGATGACTCAGAATTTTTTAAATCTCACACTTTGCTGTCTGGAGGGACAAAGTAAGAGAACGGGAGCATCAGACTGCAGCTTACGACCATAAGATCATCGAACATAGGAACAGAAATTAGACCATTGAGCCCATCGAGTCTGATCTGCCATCCAATTACGCTGACAAGTTTCTCAATCCCATTCTCCTGCTTTCTCCCTGTAACCCTTCATCCCTTTCATACTCCAGAAGCAATCTATCTCTATCTTAAATCTACACAATGACCTGACCTCCACTGCCTTCTGTGAAAATGAATTCCATAGGGTGTCCACTCTCTGGCTGAAGACATTTCCCCTTACCTCCTTACTAAAAGGATTTCCCTGTGCTCTAAGTTTGTATCCTTGGGTCCTAGAGTCTCCTAGCAATGAAAGCCTTCGCAACATCCACACGGTGTATGCCATTCAGTATTCTGTATGTTTCAATTAGATCCACCCACATCCCTCTGAACTCCATCAAGAGCAGACCTAAAGTCTTCAAACCTTCTCATATGTTAAGCTTTTCATTGCTAGGACCATTCTCGTGTACCTGCTGTGAACCCATTCCAAGGTCAGCACATCCTTCCTGAGACATGGGGCTCACAATAGCGTATAATACTCCACATGTGGTCTGACCAGAGCCTGATAGAGCCTTAGAAGTACATCCTTGTTTTTACATTCAAATCCTTTCAAAATAAATTCAGTCACTGCATTTGCCTTCCTAACTACTGACTTAACCTGCAAGTGCACATTGAGAGACCCCTGGAGTTGGATTCCTAAGTCTCTGTGCACTTCAGACATCTGAATCTTCTCGGTAGTCCATGTTTTTATTCTTCCTACCAAAGTGCATGTTCCCACAATTTCCCAGTTTGTACTCCATATGCCACTTCTTTGCCCATTATCCAAACCTATCTGCATCCTTCTTGAGCCTCCATGCCTCTTCGCCGTTACCTGTCCCTACACCTATCTTTGTATCACCTTCAAACTTAACCACAATGCCTTCAGTTCCTTCATCTTGATCGTGAATGCATAAAGTGAAACATTGTGGTCCCGACACTGAGCCTTACGGAATACCACTTGTCACTTGCTGTCACCTGAGAAGGACACTTTTATCGACGTTCTCTGCTTCCTGCCAGACAGCCAAACTTCTATCCATGCTATGGTATTGCCTCTAATACTATGGGCCCTTCCCTTAATCAGTAGCCATTGTCAAAGACCTTCTGGAAGTCCCGGTGGATGACATCCATTGGTTCTCCTTGTTCTGTGCTGCTCGTTACGTCCTCAAGGTTTTCTAGCAGATTTTCCAGGCATGACCTCCCTTCGATGAAACCATGCCAACTTTGTCCTACTTTTCCATCCAGATCCAACTATTCAGAAATCTCATCCTTCACAATGCATTCCAGGATCTTACCCAGAGCCAAGTTTAGATTAGACCATCTGATATTTTCCGTTTTTTGCTTTACTCCCTTTTTAAACAGGGGTATCACGTTAGCGATTTTTCAGTCCACTGGGAATCTCCCTGATTCGAGAGATTCCTGAAAGTTCACCACCAACGCCTCCCCTGTCTCATCGGCTATCTGCCTTAGATATCTGGAGTGGAGTCCATCTGGTCCATCTGGTCCAGTTGATTTATCTTACCTTCAGACCATTCCGTTTTTACAGCACCTTTTTCTAGGTGATGGCCACCTTACTCACGTATGCCCACTAAGTCTTTTCAATTTTTGGGATATCACCCATGTTTTCAACCGTAAAGGCTGACACAAAGTAATTTTTCATCTCCTCAGCCATTTCCTTGTTCCACATTACTATCTCTCCTGTGTCAATTTCTAGCAGTCAGATGCCCATTTTTGCCTCTCATTTGCCCTTTCCATATCGAAAGAAGCTCTTACAGTATTTCTTTATATTTAATCTTCTAACTCCTTACTCCTGTTTCTTTTTTTTTGCTCTCTATTGGTCTTTACAAATGTTGCGACATGGTAGTGAACGCCTCTATGAATTAAACCAAACACTCAGGAAAATTCAACTCACCTAGAAATAAGTAAGAATTGAATAACAGAGAACTCCCAAATTCCAGTATTTAAAGAAAATAACGCCAATTTATTTTTAACTGTAAAAGTGAACATTATGCCACAACTATTTACAACTTTAACCAACACACCCCCACCCCATCACCACACAACTGCCCCCATCTGTATAACAATATGCTGTTTCAATTAGACACTCATGAAGATTACATCAACTTGATTTAAAAACCACACAGCTACTGCCGTCCGCTGTGATGTTACTTTCCAGTCTGCTGAATTTCCTGTGTCGTCGTAATTTTGTTTACTGTGAATATGTTTCATATGAAAATTATCTATGATAGTGAGGATTTCCTAATTTCTTGCGGAGCAAGATGGTTGATTCCCAGGCTTCGTCCGTCTCGATGGCATCTGCTCTCTTCCAAATTTTGAAAATGTTTGCATCTTTATATCCCCAGCATCAAATTGTCTCACTGGTTCAACGTTGGCAAAACAATAAATTCAATCTCGATTTGCATTCAGTGACAGAGAAAGTGGAGGAAAGAGAGTGTTGCATGCAACAGTGTGACTGGTGGAGCAAGAGCCTTGTTCGGGGGTAGGTGCTGTAACAGATATGCAGAGAGTGTGAGGAAGTAGAGAGAATAGGGAGACATTTGTCTTTGCAGAGCGGGGAAGGTTATTGATGTTGTCCTGAATTGATGGGCATTTCTTCAGATCATCTCACCATCGGGGTGGGCTTTCCCAATGTCTTGTCCACGTCTATCATTAATAACATCACAGAGTGCATCCCTCAGCTTCTTCTGAATATGTTTGTATGGATCTTGAAAACAACAAGGAGGAACAAACATTGGTATCTTACATATCTAAACCAAATTGTTGATCATCCGATTCTCTGAAAATAAGATATGCAAATATCGTGGGTGTGCAGTAATACTGGATGATCTAAAATTGCATCTAAACTGCGTTAACTAAATGATTACTAATGCTGTGAAAAATACATTTCATAAGTGTATATGAGGTAGGTTGAAGAGTATGTTGTGAACCAAAGTAGAGAGCAGGTTATTTCAGGCGTGGTATTGCGTGGTCAGAAGGACTAATTACCTACCGTGCTCTGAGGAAGCTATTGGGCAATGGTGACATTAATATGCTGCATGTTACACGGCAATATAGAATGTTTGAACATTACACTCAAATATCATGGAAACCCGAAGGCTAGAGGGCCAAGTGAATTGGAAAAAGACAAATGACATTTAGTGTGAAACAAACAATGGTTTTCAGTGATAGAAATACTGTGAAGTCTGAAAAATATGGATATATCACTAAGTTACAAACAGCAAAGAAAGCGAAGCGGATTCATCGAAGGTTTAGGTAAGAAATTAATGATTGCGTTATATCTAACGAAGCAGCTTCAGAAGAATTCCAGATTTTATGCAAATCTAAACATTCTGAGAGATTTACTTTCCTGGAAATAAGGATGAAGAGAGTGTTAGGAAATTAAAAAGAACCTGAAAGCAAACAAGCAGGAAACACAAAGGCTGCTCAAATCTACGATCCATGTACCAAAGAAAACGAAAGTAAGGCCAAGGTGGAAATTTGTAAGGTATAGGAGAATTTATTGTGGGGAACAAGGAAATGGCAGAGAAACTAAACAGCTATTTTGCATCTGTCTTCATGGAGAAAGCGTCAGGAAATCTCCGTGTGAAGCAAGTAATCACCTGGGACTTGTGGAACTAAAGACATGAAACCAATTCATATCAATAATAAGGTAGTACTTGAAAATGGCACTTGATTGATCATTGTTAAGTCTGATGGGCCAGATATACTTCATATAAAAATGTCAGAAATAAAACAGCATATTAATTGAACTGTCAGTGACTGTGTTTTATTTTACTATAGATCCTGCAAAGACCATAAGCCCTTGTAGATAACTGAAAGGTAGTAAACATGATCCATCCATGTACACAGGGAGGAAGGGATAATGTGGAGGACTGCAGACCAATTAATTTGACATATGTAGGGAAGCATTTAGATTCCATTATATAAGAAATAATATTGGGAACTTAGAAATGAACAGCGAAATTGCACGAATCACAATGCAGTTCTGACACAGAAATCATGCCTGACAAACTTCGGAATTCGGAGTTATTTCTTGCAGCATAGACCACGGACAACCAGTGGAAGTAGTTTATTTGGATTTTCAGAAGTCTGGGCGGGAAAAATTTCTGGCTCTAACAGCTGCTCCTTTTTTGAGGCATTTTAGGTGTTGAAGGTGATTTCCTCGAATTCCAGGAGCAGCAATTTCTGCTTTGTATGCTGTTGCATTATTTTGGAACTTTAGGGAAAAAAAACAACAGTGGTTTTAAGCGGGAAAGGAACAGACTAAGGAAGCACATGGTGAGGGGGAGAAACTGACAGTACAGTGTACCTGCGCAGTTACTGCCAAAACAGTTTGAATTCATGTATCGCTCGATATTGGAGTGTGTCTAGTAAAATTAACAAACAGTGAAATTAGCGACTGGTTTGGAGGAACTGTTTGGGTAATGTCCCCAACCAGATAAGTGAATTGTTTTAACTGTGTCCTCCAGAAAATCTGCGGAAATCAGTAGAGTGGGTTCTTCCTTAATTATATATTTTCTGAGATTAATCTCTTGATTAATCTTAAAATATAAACCATAAATATTAATTTAACCTGGGGCAGTGTTTTGTAGAGGAATAAGACAGTTTTGTGTTTCTGGGTCTGTAGATTGTGAAAGAGCACAAATGGCCTTAGTAGAATCATATGCGCTTCTTGTCAGATGTGGGAGATTGAGGATTTAAGTGTTACTGCGGATTATATCTGCATTAAATGTTTCTAGTTGCGACTCCTATCAGATCGAATGGATCGGTTGGAGAGACAGTTAGTGACAATGAAGAATTTATAGCAGCAAGAGTATGTGATGGATGGCAGTTATAGGAAGGAGAGAATGTCTCAGATGCAGTCACAGAGATGGGTTAACTCCAAGAAACGTAAGGGAGGTTAGCAGCTAGTGCAGCAGTCTTCTGGGGCTGCTGCACATTTCAAATAAATATGCTGTTTTGGAAAATGTCGGGGTGAGGGATTGGATTCACAGGGGAATGTAGCACGACAGGCAAGTTTCTGGTATTGAGACTGTGTCTAATGCAACAAGGAGTACGTCAGATTCCACGAGGTCAATTGCGGTCGGGGTCTCCCTAGTCTGAGGTGCAGACAGATGTTTCTGTGACCAGCAGAGAAAAAGCAGAATGGTTTGGTGCTTCCCTGGTGCCAGGATCAAGGATGTCTCAGAAAGGGTGCAGAATATTCTCACGGGGGAGAGTGGCCGTTCAGAGGTCATTGTCCACATTGGAACCAACGACATAGGAAGGAAAAATTTTGAGATTCTGGAAGGAGATTGCAGGGCGTGAGGCAGAAATTTAAACAGGAGATTCTCGAGAGTAGTAATATCTGTATTACTCCTGGCGCTACAAGCTAGTGAGAGCAGGCATAGGAGTATAGAGCAGATGAATGCATGGCTGTGGAGCTGGTGTATGAGGGAAGGATTCACATTTTTGGATAATTGGAATCTATTTTGGGGTAGAAGGGGCCTATGCCAGAAGGACGGATTGCACCTAAATTGGAAGGGGACGAATATACTGGCAGGGAGATTTGCTAGAGCTGCTCGGGATGGTTTAATCTAGTAAAGGGGGAGGGGGCCAGGGAGATAGTGAGGAAATAGATCAATCTGAGATTGGTACAACTGAGAACAGAAAAGAGTCGAACAGTCGGGGCAGGCAGGGACAAGGTAGGACTAATAAATTAAACTGCATTATTTCAATGCAAGGACCTAACAGGGAAAGCAGATGAACTCAGGGCATGGTTAGGAACATGGGACTGGGATATCATAGCAATCTCAGAAACATGGCTCAGGGATGGGCAGGACTGGCAGCTAAATGTTCCAGGATACAAATGCTATAGGAAAGATAGAAAGGGAGGCAGGAGAGGAGGGGTAGTGGCATTTTTAATCAGTGATAGCATTACAGTTGTACTGAGGGAGGCTATTCCTGGAAATACATCCAGGGAAGTTATGAGGTGATACACTTTGGAAGAAGGAACCAGACAGGGGAGGACTCAATGAATGGCAGCACACTAGAAAGGTCAGAGGGTGGTTCTACGCACATCCCAGAATGTGATGGACAGGTTAATACACAATTTGGGAAAGCATAGGGTACTGTAAAAAAAAAACCTTGATTCATTGAGGCACAGATTATAAGAGCTATGCGGAACTTTGGTGAGGTCAAGATGGAATACTGCGTGTAGTTCTGGAAACCACATTAAGGGAGGATGTGAGTGCACTGAGTGGGTGCAGAGGAGATTCACCAGGATGTTCCCTGTGATGGAGCATATCAGCTACGAAGAGAAGCTGGATAAGCTTTGGTTGTTTAGATTGGAGGAGAGGAGGCTGAGGGGGCCGTGATTCAGAAGCATAGTATTACAGGGTGGATGGACAGCTGTTGTTCATTTTAGTCAAAGGGCCACACTTTTAAAATGAAGCGTTTGCCGTTTAGTGAGGATTTGAGGATTGCTTTTCACCCAGAGTGTCCTGGGGTCTGAAATGCAATTCTTAAGAGGGGAGTTGTCGTGGTAACCTCAAAACCATTAGAAAATACATTTTGTGCTCTTGAAATGCCTCAAGATTCATGGCTACGGGAATTGCGTCGGGAAATGGGCCTCATTTGTACTGTGCTGTATTTCTGACGCAGCATCTTTGCTTCTGTGATTGTATGACTGTGGAATTCTAATCACGGAGTAACTTAAAATAGGAATTGATAGGTTTCTTAAGAATATATTAACAAAGTTTATAAGACAGAACTTATAATATTTTCTGAAAACAACAGAGGAAAACAACACAAAAACGAAAACTTCCTAGCAATACTAGGGATCTTTAGTCTGATGAGAAAACGGGAATATAATTAAATTAGCAACTAAACAGTTTAGAGAAAGTATTGGACTGACATTAATGGGCATCGACAACGTCAACAGAGATTTATGAAATGGGAATCATATTTGAGAAAGTGCATTTTATCAAAGTTATGGAGAAGCTATCAATGCAATACAAGTGGAATCTCAGAAAGACTTTTGATAAAGCCCAAGCCCATTGTGCGAAATGTAATCCTGTGGGACTGAGGATAATATATGGTCATGGTTTTAGAATGGGAGAGCTGGCTGGAAACACTAAGTAGGAATAAAACAATGTTTTTTTTTAAAATGGAAGGCTAGTAGGATATAGCAAGGATCGTGCCTTGGGCCCCAGTTATTGCCAATACACATCATATCTTTGGTCGAGGGGCTCAAATGCAATATTCTCAACTCTGCTGACAGCACTGAACGATGACAGCATGTGAGTGCGTGAGGGGGATGTAAAAAAAGCTCCAAAGTGACCGAGACAGGGGAAAGTACTGGGAAACTATGTGGCAGATGGAAACCAATGGGAGAGATGAGATGCTGTTCACATTGATGGGAACAATAAAATGGCAGCCTCCCATTTGAAAAGGGCGCGGTTGAAAAATGTTGCTCTGTAAAGGAACTTAAGCTGCATTTTTGTTTATTTCTGCTCAGCCCTCTCGGTACATGTAGGGCAATGAGTTCTCAAGCCAGAGGCCAATACTGGGAATGGCATTGGCACGCTGACCAGTGTATATAGACCCAGAAAGTGGGGAACTATGGCATTGAAATGAATCTGGATCTCCCTGCACACCAGTCACTGAAAGCAAAATTTCAGGATCTGAAAGCAGGTAGGAAGAAAAATGATGTTTTCACCTTCATTTCAGGGAAATTGAGTACAGGAGTAAGAGTATCTTACTGCACCTGTACAGGGCCTTGGTGGGATCCCATCTCGAACATTGTACAGTATTGTGTGCAGCTTTGGTCTCCTTACCCAATAAAGGACAAACCTGACATTGAAGGAGAGCAGTGAAAGATGACCAGACTGATCGCTGGGATGACAGACTTGTTGGAGCAGAGTTTGGGGTGACTGGGCTTGTATTCCATGCCGTTTAGGAAAATGAGTGGTGATCTCAGTGAAATATATAAAACGCTGACAGGGCGAGACAGATTGGAAGCAGGGATGGTAATTCCCTGGTGTGGACGTCTAAAACAAGAGGCCACTTTGCATTTAGATGAGAATAAGTGTCTGCACTCAGAGACTGGCGAACCAGGGGTACTCTTTCCCAGATCAGGATGTGGAAACCAAGGCGCTGAATATAAATAAGTATTTCTGGAAATTATAGGGATAGGGAGAGAGCAGGAGTATCGTGTGAAAATAGATCAGCTAACAGTCCAGGTTGTTCTCCAATGGCGCAGTAGCTGTGTTCCTGTGCAACACCGTGTTGTAGAAAATCGTGCAATATTAAAAGTGAGGTCAAAGGAAAATGAGGGTAATGGACGAACCCCCCCAAATATCAGTAAAGCCAAAAAGTAATTTTAGTCTAACACACACACTAGCAAAGTCTAAAATACATCTTTTGATCACATATTGCAATGAAACTGTCCTCTAAATGGAACACTTTCAAACTACAGTCACTGACTACAGCAGTGTAAGTATCACCACACTGTTCTCCAGAAAGTGTGTGGGGCTGACTGACCACGTGATGCCGATGGGGAAATTCCAGTTCTCCTCAAGATTCTCCCACAGTTTGAAATAAAGTTCTCTCTAAATGTAGACTACAATTTCCCGTTTCAGACTCAGCTTCAAGTCTTCCAGAGCGGATTGCATTCCTATTTTAGCTGAACACATTGATTGTACATTTGGCAGTCAGAGGATTCTGAGGCTGGATTTTGCTGTTCAGCTGGTTCCCGGCAAGGAATCACGTCACAGTGAATGAGAGTTCACTTTATGGAAAAAGGTTCATGAATCACATTGCGGCCAAATTATATTTAATCAACACGCGTTATCAGAGAACTGCCTGTATATTGAATGGAGGAGCAAGGTTGATGGGCTGAAGGGACTACAGCAGTTCTCATTTTATATTTCACAATGTTTAAACATATTAAGGCATACGAATATTGTATGGGTAAAACTGCATTCAGGAGATGTTCGGCCATTAACTGGCACAGGGAAAGCTCAATGTGTTGTGTTGTTTCCCTATGTTCCTGTGCAGCCTGTGGGAAAGCTCTGTAAATGCTGTCACAAACCGGCAGGTGTTAGGAAGGAGGTCTCTGCATGGTCAACAGGACTATGTTTCCCGTTCCCTTTTCCAACACCAAGGTTGGGGCCGGGTTTTCTCTCCGGGTATATCCATTAAGAGCTCGGACCATTTGATACAATTGAGTGTCTTTCTTGGCTGTTTCAGAGACCATTAAAGAGTTTATCACATGTCTGTGTGTCTGGAGTCACTTTTAGGCCAAACCAGGAAAGCACGGAAGATTCACTTTCTGAGAGTACATTGGGTAAGGAGATAGATGTTTACAATCAACATTGGACACAAGATCACTGTTACTGACACCAGATTTTAGATCTCGATATGTTAATAATTGTTTTTATTATTCCACCAGCTGTCACCAGCTGCCCAAGCATTAGCCTGGTTTGTATGAGTAATCCAATGAAAATTCCACAACAGCAACATCTCCACATGGGGACCTATCGGAAATCACACTGAGCTATTTTTTTCTGTGATGTTTGACAACTCTGCTAAAAAAAAGAACTCCCACCAATTTGACTGTTGTGATGTGACTGATGGGGTGCTAATTGGTAAGATTGTATTTATTCCCCTCTTAGGGAACTGGACATAGCTGAGTAATTTTCCACATTGCCAGGGAGATGTCAGAGTTGGAACTGGAATGAAACAGGTTCCCCAGGGATACGGCTTGTTGTGCAGCACAAGTCTTCAGTCCTATTGCAGGAATGGGGTCAGGGCCCATTGCCTTTGTCGTATCTACTGTGTTCAGCTATTTCTTCATGTCACGTGCAGCGATCGAATTGGTTGTGTTTCTGTGGGCATCATGATAGGGTGACGTGGATCATCCACTCAACATGTCTGGCTGAGGATAGTGCAGACACCACATACTTGACTTTTACACTGATGTACAGGGCTGTTCCTTTATTTAGGATAGGGATATTTGTGGACTCCTCTCCTCCAGTAAACTGTTTAATGGTACATCGACATTAATGCTTAGATTTGGCAGGATGTCAGAACTTAGATCAGATTTGTTAGTCATGTGGTCATTTCTGCGTCTGTACCAGATGTTAGTTCTGCTGTTTCGAATGTAACCAATCAATTGCAGTAGCTTTAATAGGTTGTCATCTGGTAAAGGTAAAGATGGTACTGACCCTGGCATGTTCACTCACACTCATCACTGATCCAGAGATCTGCTTGATGTTCATAGTGGACTGAGAGATTATCCTGAGCGAAAGGTTACAGATTGTCATTGAAGACAATTCTGTTTCTGCTGCTGCTGTGATCTACAGCATCAGATGATAGCCCAGTTTAAGCTGCAATATCTACAATTCAATTCCACTGACTCTCCCCCAGTTCACACCAAGACCCATTCACCCAACAGCCCTGTATTCACTGACTTACTCTGGTTTTTGATGCGGCAGCCCTTCCATTTTCTTATTCTCGTTCTGTTGAAATTCTTTCCTTGGTGTCACGCCTCCAATTTGTTACTTTAACTCAATCAATTTAAGGTAGTAATCTGAATCTTTTCCTTTCAGTAATGCCATCTTCTGTATTTGAAGTGAATGTATTTCCTTCTGTTTATCTCCCTGACCATGATTCAGAGCTCTGCAGTGTCAGTGATGCCAGCCTTATGCAGTTTCAGAATCAAGGAACTCGTCATCATGCGTTATCGTTTGGTTCCCAGTGTACGGCGATCCATGTTGGACAGGATATTTGGGCTCTTTGACATTTGTCGTTGGAAATTGTTCAAAAGCAGAAATTGCTGAAGAAATTGCTGAAGATGTTGCAGCATTTTCTGGAGTGAATGTAGATATAAACTTGCAGGTCCATTGAAACTTCGACAAAGCTCCCTGCCTCTCCAGCAATTTTTGCTATTTTTATTTTCAGTATCGATCGTTATTTGTTTAATTGAAAATTTGTTCTGTGCCCCTATTCATTTCTGGATAAACTCAGCAGGTCTGTCAGCATCTGTAGAAACAGAGAAACAGAATTGGTGTTTCAAATCTAGTGTGACACTTCTTCAGAACTGAAAATGATTGGAAAATGTGCGTTTAAACCCGTGCCAGAGATAGGGAATGGGTGACAGGGAAAAGAGAGTGTGGCAAAAGATAAAAGAAGAGTATGTAAAACGGGTTTAAATTAAGATGTAACTGGGACAAAGGGGTTCTCTCTATTGAGTGCAAGCTAAGGAAGACACAAGCACACAAGGCCATAGGGAGGCCAGGAGGAGGGATGTTGACGATATGGTATTATATTGATCTGGCCATAGATACGTTTTCATTGACGATATCATCATGCCCTTTAGAAAAATAAGTTCAGGTGCGTGACTTCTTACTGGCACTTGTCAGCGTTTCATGCTGCCTCAGTATTGTTATATTGAGAAAGACAAATAACAATATGACGTTTGAGCTGAACATTATTTTACTGTCATGTTTAATATAGTTTCAAATTTGCAGCACTTATCCTGAAATGCTTGTTCTTGAAGTTAGTATCAGGCGGAGTGTAGAAGGTTGCCAGCTAACATTATAGAAGTTTATGAAATCATGAGAGGTATGGATCGGGTGAATATCCAAAGGATTTTTTCCACAGGATGGGAGAGTTCAACCATATAAGGCAGATGTTTAAGGTGAAAAGGGGAAGATTTAAAAGGGACGAAGAGGCAATGTTTTTACACAAATGGTGGTGTGGGTATGGAATGAGCTGCCAGAGGAAGAGTGATAGATCCATGTACAGCTGCAATATTTAAGACTCATTTGGACAAACATATGAATGGGAAACATTTAGAGACATATGGGCCAAATGAAAGCAGATGGGGCTCGTATAGTTTGGAAATCCTGGCCAGCATGGACATTGAGGAAAGCTTCACACAGAGTCAGTGTGGTTTTGTGAAAGGGAAGTTATATTTTGCCCTGTAAGATCATGCAAAGTTTTTCTGGAGATGCCTGAGAATGTCACAAGCGGAATTGATAAAGGGGATCTGATAGACTAGAGGCTGTCCAGTGATTTTCCATAAGGTATTACAGAACAAAAGATCTTACTCAAGCCAAAAGATCGTTGGATGACGGATAATGTATTAACATGCGATGATGATTGGTTAACACATAGAAATCATAGAGTCCGGATTAATGGATCCTTATGATAAAGATGTATCTCCTGGCGTACCAGTCCGATGGCATCAGTTATTTACAATCTATACTGACAACCTAAAGGAGGGAGCTTAGTGCAATATACATCCGAGTTTGTGGAAGACGCTGAGAACCAAAAGACAGGCTGCTATTTAATGGAGAGGGCTTCCAGAAAAGGAGCAGTACAAAGTGATTGGAGTCTTTAAGTGTCTGAAACATAAAGTCAGCATGCTGATGCTGCAAGTAACTCGGTTGGATCATTATCCAGCTTCCAGGGATGAAAGGGTTCAGTTATTCAGAATCTCTATAATGGTGAGGTGATTATTCATTGGGGTTTAAATGAATGAAGTTTGAAAATGCTGAAATATACAAGATACAGAGCAGGCATGAGAAGGTAGATGTTGAGATGTTGATTCCATTCATGGGCAGAGTGTCGAACTCGAGGATATTGATACCGAGTAAGGAACATCGATTTCAATCTGAGATCCAAAGTGATGTCTTCTCTCAGAATGTAGTGAATATCTGGAATTCCCTAACCCAGAGAGATGTGGAGGGATACAGGAGACGGCGAAAGTTGGAGATGAGCCCTGGAGTAGATCAGCGATGTTCTTCATAAATGAAGGGGCTAGCTTGAGGGGCCGAATGAACTACATCTGTTACTATTTACTAATTTCACATGTTATGCTTTTGGAACTTAACTGGTTATTTTTCTGGAAGTCGTGTTGCACAATGTTGCATTCAGGGACAGCAGATGATTTGTTTGGGTTAACCGTGGGTGGGGTATGGGGGCTGTATTCCCAGCGTATCTAGGTCTGTAACATGACCCACATCGAGAGCAGAGTTTACAGAGAGGGCAAGAGAGCTTGGGGGTGGGGTTGGTTTATGACCCAGCCTGGATTTTCCAAGTACATTTCCAAAACTAAACCTAACCATCGGAGTGGCCTCGATCTATCCCTGTGTAGCAGGTCCAAAGGGCTGAATGGAACATCAGAACACAGTGCTTCGGGACACGAGGGAGCCATTCGGCCCTTTGACAGTACTCCACCAGTAAATAAGGTCGTGGCTCATCCCATTGTGTTCCCAGCTGCACTTTTCTCTCCATTAACCATTATCACTGATTCACCTGTCTATGGAAAATCAGGCAAAGCCAACCTCGATATAATATAAAGATTCAGCCCTCCCAAACTTCTGGGAAAGAGATTTCCCACCGAAATGAATGCCCACTTGGTGAATTTTCCTAATTCCTGCTCTGACTGAGATTAGAGGGTGTCACTGTTTCTTTTTCTAGTCTCACACTAAGGCACTCTCAGACAACAACTCACCAGAACAAAGGACCCGATACCCAGCATGAGCAAAACCAATATAGTGTACAAAATCCCATGCAAGGACTGCACAAAACACTACATAGGACAAACAGGAAGACAGCTAACAATCCACATTCATGAACACTAGCCACAAAACGACATGACCAGCTATCCTTAGTAGCCACACACGCAGATGACAAGCAACATGAATTCAACTGGGACAATACTACTATTATAGGACAAGCCAAACAAAAAACAGCCAGGGAATTCTTGGAGGCATGGCACTCATCCACAGATTCAATCAATAAGCTAATCGACCTGGACCCAATATACCGACCACTGCGATGGACAACTGGAACTGACACCCGGAAGCGGCAGATTCAAACCACTACAAATGGGGGAGGAAAGATCACAGAAGCGCTTCACAAGAGGCTCTCAAGCACTGAGGATGTCACCTA
Source organism: Hemiscyllium ocellatum (assembly GCF_020745735.1). Lineage (NCBI taxonomy): Eukaryota > Metazoa > Chordata > Chondrichthyes > Orectolobiformes > Hemiscylliidae > Hemiscyllium > Hemiscyllium ocellatum. The sequence continues at coordinate 462,723 of NW_026867616.1, forward strand.
GACAGGGGACGAAACGTCTGTAATAACTTGTTAAATCATGTCAATGTGAGAAATGTGAGAAAACAAGTGCAGATTCCTTACAAGCTGAAGCTAGAGAATGGAAAATGGAGAACTATGAAGCCACTACTTCAGCTCTGTCTTCACAGAACTTTCTAACAATACCAGGAAAACCAAGTCTGGTCTGGGAAAATGATAGAGTACATGGAACATAGAACATAGTAAGCAAATGGTTTAGGAGAAATTATTGGGACTGAAAATAATGGTCATAGACAACACTAACATAGATTTATCAAATGGGAATTATGTTTGAAAAACAGACTGGGAGACAAATGAAAGAGAAGCAATGGAACTAAAACATTTAGATTTTCAGAAAAGTGTTGGTAATGCTCCAAGCCCAGTTTACAAAATCAAATCTGAGTGGATTGGGGCGAATATATGGACATGTTTCTAGAATGGGACAGCTGGCAGGAAACAGTGAATAGAAATAATCAGACTCGTCAAGAAACAGCCTGACATTGTATGTAAGGTATGCTTCTGTGAGTATGGCCATGTCCCAGACACCCTATCACCTTCCTCGGATATCTCCTGTCTCACTAACAGGACAGACACGGCAGAAGTGGCGGCACAGTGGGATGCAGTTGGAAGGGAATTGCTCTGCGAATCCTCAAAAGTGACTCCGTATCCCAAGAAGTCTCATGATGTTAGTTTACACATGGGAAAGGAAAACTCCTGCTGATTACCGTGTACCAGCCTCTCTGAACCGATGAATCAGTACTCCTCCATGCTGAACAACACTTGGAGGAAGCACTGAGGGTGTCTAGGATGCAAAATGTACTCTGGGTGGGAGATTTAAATGTCTACCACCAAGAGTAGGTCAGCTGCAGCATTACTGATTGAGCTGGTCGGGTCCTAAAGGATATAAAGGCTAGGCTGGGTCTACGGCAGGTGGTGAAGGAACCAACAAGAGGAAAATACATACTTGACCACATGCTGACTAATCCGCCAGGTGCAGAAGTATCTGTCCATGACAGCATCAGTAAGAGTGACCACTGCATAGTCATTGTGGAGGCAAAATCACACCTGCACATTGAGAATAACCTCCATCATTTTGAGGGGTGCTATTTCTGTGCTAAATAAGACCAACTTCAGACACATCTAGCAGTTCAAGTCTGGGTTTCCATAACGTGTTGTGGGTCAGCAATAGAATTGTTGTCCAGCGCAACCTCATGGCCTGGCATATCCCCCTCACAGCAATTACTATCAAGCCAGAGGATCAACCTTGGTTCAATGGAGTGTGCGGGATGGCAGGAACAGCACTAGGCATACCTGACAATGAGGTGTCAGCCTGGTGAAGCCACCAAACAGGACAACATGTGTGCCAAACAGCATAAGCAGGAAGTGATAGACAGAGCTTAGTGATCCCACAAGCAAAGGATCAGATCTAAGCTCTGCAGTCCTTCCACTTCTAGTTGGGAGAAGCTGGGGACAATTAAACAAGTCATTGGAGGAGGAGATTCCACAAGTATCCCCATCCTTAATGATGGAATAGCCCAGCACTTCAGTACAAAAGATAAGGTAGATGCATTCTTTAGTCAAAAGGACATCTTCGTCAAAAGTGCTGAGAGGATGGAATATCTCAGCCTCCTCCAGTGATCCTTAGCAATTCAGTTACCAGTCATCAGCCAATTTGATTCAGTCCACGTGATATCCAGAAAAAGTTGGAGACACTGGATACTCCAATGGGACACATGCTGATAACATTCTGGCTATAGTACTGAACATTTGTGCTGCAGAACTTGTCACTGCCCTAGCTAAACTGTTCCAGTATCGTTACAACAACATTTCCCCGATTACGTGGAACATTACCCAAGTATCTCCTATACATAAAAAGAAGAACAAATCCAATCTGACCAATTACCACTCCATCAGTCCACCCTCGAACATCAGTAAAGTGATGGTAGGTCTCAGTGCTTTCAAGCAGCACCTCCTCAGCAATACCCTGGTCAATGACGTCCAGTTTGGGCTCCACCAGGGCCACTCAGCTCCTGATCTCATTACCTTAGTTCAAACATGACAAAGGAGCTGAAGTCCAGAGGTGGGGTGAGAGTGACAGCACTTTAAAACAAGTCTGTCTTCGACCAAGTGTGGCATCAAGGCGCCTTAGCAAAACTGGAATCAATGGGTATCGGGGCAAACACCCCGCTGGTTAGAATCATCCCTGACACCTAGGAAGATGGTCATGGTTGATGAAGGTCAGTCAACCCAGCTCCAGGACAAGTCTGTAGGAGTCCCTCGGGCAGTGGCCTAGGTCCAAATATCTTCAGGGCTGCTTCATCAATGACCTTCCCTCCATGTTAAGGTCAGAGGTGGGGATGGTCGCCAATGATTGCACAATGTTCTGCAACATTTGTGGTTCCTCAGATACTGAAGCAGGCCATGTTCAAACGCAACAAGATCTGGACAGTATCCAGGCTGACAAGTGGCAAGTAATATTCAGGCCACACAAATGCCAGACCCTGACCATCACCAATAAAATACAATCTAACCTGCCCCTTGGCATTCAATGTTGTTACCATCACTGAATCCACAGTGAGCTGCAACGGTTCAACAAGGCAGCTCACCACCACCCTCTCAAGGGCAACCAAGGACAGGCAATAAATGCTGGCCCAGCCCGTCACACCCAGATTCAGGAAATAAATATTACTTTCAATAAAAGTAACAGAGGAAGATTGCTGAGATATCACAGAGATCGATGTTCAGGCCCGAACTGTTCACAATTCCCATTAAACATTTGGTTGTGGGAATCAAATACAATATATCACAGCCTGCTGACTGAACTAAAGGATGTTGGATTGTGGGTGGGTGAGGAGGTTGTAACAAAGCTTCAAGGTGACTGAGACAAGTGGAGTGAATGGGCAAATACGTGGCAGATGGAAAACAAGGTGGGTAGAGGTGATGGTGTGCCCTTTGGTGGGAACAAGCGATTGGCAGCCTATCATTTGAAAAGGGATTGCTTGAAACATGTTGATCTACAAAGGGAGGTATGCTCCTTTTTGTTGTTTCCTTCTGCCCAGCCCTCCGCAGTCCCTGCAGCTCAGTCAGTTCTGAATCCAGAAGTCAATACCGGGAGTACATTGGCACACTGACCAGTGTACATAGACCCACCCAGTGGGGAGCTGTAACATTGCAAAGGATTTGGATCTCCCTGTAGACCAGTCACTGAAAACAATATTGCAGGGAAGAAAGCAATTAGGAAGGTAAATGGGATGTTGACCATCGTTCCAGGTGGATTTGAGTCCAGGAGTAAGTGTGGCTTACTGCAGCTGTACAGGGCCTTACTGAGACGACATCTCGAACATTATGCAGTATTGTGTGCAGCTTTGGCCTCCGTATCTAACAAAGGACAAACCTGACATTGAGGGAGAGCAGTGAAGGATGACCAGAACGATCTTTGTGATGACAGGCTTGGTATGGGAGTAGTGTTTGGGGCGACTGGGCCTGTATTCAATGGGCTTTAGGAAAATGAGTGGAGATCTCAGTAACATATATAACACTCTGACAGATTGAGACAGATTGGAAGCCGGGATGATAATTCCCCAGTCTGTAGTGTCTAAAACAAGGGACCACAGTATTAGATACAGACAGGCCATTCTGCATTGAGATGCCAATAAATGTCTGACCTCAGTGACTGGTGAACCTGGGGAATGCACTCGAACCTGGAAGCCAAGACACTGAATATAAATACGGATTTAGAGACAGTAAAGGGTTGGTGGGAGAGCAGAAGTACGGTGTGGAAATTAGGAGCAAGCCATTATTATATTGAATTGGGTAGCAAACTCGATGGACCAAAGGGAATACTGCACTTGCTAATTTATAGCTTCCCAAGGTTACTCACATTAGCGTATACTGTGGGAAAGCTCTGTAACTGCTGTCACACATTCTCAGATGTCAGGAAGGAGGTCTCTGAAGGGTCAACAGGACTGTGTTTCCCGTTTTCTTTTTCCAATACTGAGGCTGGGACTGGGTGTTCTGTCTGGGTTTATCCTTTAAGGCATCGGAGCAGTTTGATACAGTAGAATGTCTTGCTTGGCCGATTCAGAGATCATTGAAACGTTTTATCACCTGTCTATGTGTCTGCTGTCATAGATAATCATAGATAATCATGGATAACAAACAGCAATGACAAGCATCCTTCCGCTAAACCCTCTGCTTCCTACCATCAAGCCAACTGTGTATCCAATTGGCCAGTTCCCTCAGCATTCCACGTGATGTAACCATCCAGAGCAGCCTGCCATGTGGAACCTTATCAAAGGCCTTACTGATATCCATGGAGACTACTTCGACCGCTCTGTCCTCGTCAACTTTCCTAGTCACTTCATTAAAGAACTCTAACAAATTTGGGAAGCATGATCCCCCACTCACAAGTCTATGTTGACTGCTCCGAATCAAACCCTGTGTAAGTAATGGGTGCAGACAATGATATTCTGTCCATTGTAAGGAATTTCGAGTCCATAAGTAAAACTATCTTCCTGATGTTGCTGTGAGAGTATTTGGGGCACTCTCTACAGATTTGATCTCCTTTGTAAGGAATGATCTTCTTACCACAGACACGGTGATGGTAACATGAGGATAGAGTGAAGAAGCTGAGTGTTTAATCTGTAGAGCTGTGAGAGACGAAGAAATGGTGATGCTGAAACACGAGGAGTGGCAGCGATCACTTACTTCGAAAAGATACATAGATAGGGAGAGAAATTCCATACTTTACACAGGATTAATTGGTGTGATTTATTGCCACGTGTACCTCAGTACAGGGAAGCACTTCATTTATGAGCAGTGGAGGCAGATCATAGTAAACATGGCCAGGCAGGTCATAGGGTGGAAATAGACTTGGATAGAGTAAGGCATACAGGTTACACTGAACAGGACATGCACTAGGCAAGATCAACATGAACATGATCAGCATTATTTGAACTTAGAGAGTCAATTCATTAGTCTAACGTGACTTTCCTAATAGTTTATATGCCTAAATTAACTCTCCCCACGTTATTGTGCAGTCGGCGTGTGAACCCGTACTGAACGCTATGTTGTCCACAATCCCCAACAGCAGCCACAATCCCTTCCATCTGAAACAGGTAGACATTCCCACCAGCTTCCACCCTACACAGAGAACACCAGGCTGGCTTCTTGGAGATGAAAGGTGCCTTCTTGAGACTTCACACAAGATATATGGCTTCCCTCCTCACCACTAGAAAACTACGTTAAAGTTCCACTTGTATATTATAAGCAAAGGAGCTCCCTGGAACAACGTGGAGCAGTCTGTCCTGCTTCATTTGTTCATCATGTTACAGCATCAATCTGGAGTCACTGAAGACTGCCGATGCTGGAGATCAGAGTAGAGTGTCGATTGTTGCAAAAGTACAATGGGTCAGGCAGCATCCGAGAAGCAGGAGAATCGATGTTTTGGACATAAGACATTCATCAGGAATGAGCATCAATTACCTGATTCTGCCCCTCGTAAGTGCATTGAGGTGGTAATGGCCTCCTACTGTTCCTGTGTCAGTGACTCACGGGTCTGACTGGCTTCTTCCTCGTCTGATTGGACAGGGCCAAGGGCCTGACTGGGTTACCACTGGTACCTGTTTGACAGCTCGATGTACTGACAAGTGTGATGATGCTGCAGCTTTAAGAGGTTATTTTGTTCTGGTTTCTTTTAAGAGAGAGATTGAATGATCGTTACCAAGCTGGCTAGTTAAGACCACTTGAGTAAACAGCTAGGGAGGCCTTGGATTTATTTTAATGCAGCCTGAATGGGTGTGGCCAGCTCTCACAGATTAGGATCTCTGGGTTTTGGTTTCTCAGTAACATCAAAAACTATACGGGTCTCAACAGAGTTGGAAGTTTCAGGGAATGTCTCCTGTCTGCTCCTCTCTCTGAATTTTATCTTGATGCTGTTTACTATTCCAGCATTTTCCTTTTTGCCAAGGGCTGTGTTTATGGGAATTTCCTATGTTGGACTAGTTCATTAGTAATAGCTCCTAGATCTATTATTTTGTAAAGTTGCCCACAGAATTATTTTATTCTAAGTTCCTCTTTCTTTGGTTTTATTTCATCTTTCGAGTTTAAATAAATGGTGTTTTGTTTCACACCGGGTAGTTTGACCAGTCGCATTGCATCTGGGACAGACACTTTACATTTCCTTTAAATAAGAAAACATTAGAGTCTCGGCTACTGCCTTCAAATATTGTCGAGGGGCTCTGGTGTGTTCCATCACACTAGACTCCCTCTCTTCCTGAGTAATATGTGGGAGTCACTGAATGGGCTGTCTCTGTTCTTCTCCAATAGTGTCAATGGGCTGAACGACTTCCTCATATTCCTGTGAAAACAGTGTGAGGTGCGGAATGATCTCTTAGTTTACTGTGGCAATGTGCAGTGTCAGACAGTCCTTTATATGAATGTTACGGACTCTTTAAAAGCACAAGCCTCAATGGAGTCCATGTCTTGCTGCACATGGACACAGTCCAGTTCAGGAGCTGACGGGGGCGTCAAATTATTCTGAACATTGTGGAATCCTCAATGACCATCCCAACTTCGGATCTTATGGTGGGGAGGGTGAGAGTAGGGAGACATTGATGAAGCAGCTGAAGATATTTGTGAAGAGGAAGCTACCCTGAGGATCTCCCACAGTGGTGACTCAGTACAGAGATGATGAACATCTTCCTTTGTGCCACGTTTGACAGCAAACACTGGAGAGTTTTCTCTGATTCCCATTAAGTTCAAATTTGTTAAGCTCCTTGATGTCAACAGAAGTCAACAGAAGCTTTGATATCAGGGCCAGTCATTTTTACCTGACCCCTTGTGTCAACCTCTTTTGTTCATATCAATAGGCCATGATATAGGAGCAGCAAAGGTTTTCTTCAAACAGGTGGCATTGAATGTCAGGATTTCTCTTCTCAACAGCGTTCGGGGAGCCAGATGACTGAAAATATTTGAAGAGGAGGTCGATGGGTATTGACATGTCAGAGAGTTGAGGGCGATGAAGAATTGGGCATGAAAGAGTATTTGAGACCAAGAGCAGATCAGTCATGATCTTAATGAAGGGCAAGGCAGGCTTGGGGAGTGAATGACCTGCCCCTGTGTCTGATGTTCTCACATTCTGTTATTGGAAAGTTTGTGGGTGTTATTTCCATGAATGTTCTGTTATTGAATGTTGCCATCAGGGAGGCAAGAGGATTTTGTGAGCCATCGCTGGGTGAGGTATAGGGGCTGTATTAATAGTGAATTTGGGTCTACAATATGACCAACAAATAGAGCACAAGTTTCAGAGAGGGGAAGCTCTGTAAAGAGAGAGGAGGGGCCTCTTTCATATCCAGCCTGGGTTTTACAATTACATTTCTCAAATCACCTCAAACCGTGTCGGACACATTTAAAGGGCCGAATGATCTCCTCTGTTTCTGTGCACCAGGTTATAGAAGTAAGTAGTCTCTAAATGCTCCTGCCTAACAGGTTTAATGGCCTGAATGGAACACAGGAACACGGGATTGAGGGATAGGAGTGAGTCATTAGATACGTTGAGCCTTCTCCACCAGGCACTAAGATTGTGGCTGTGTCCCATTATCCATGACTCAGTTCTCTGTCAAATATTTAACTAACGCAACATTTAATCAATATGAACATAGAGGCACGATAAACTTCCAGTGAAGAGGATTCTGATTTAGACATTACTTTCAGAATTTTTTGTCATCCCTCTTATAGAATCAGTGTCATGCAGAACAGAAACAGACCCGTTAGTTCAATCTGTTCACTCCGAGCAGATATCACATCTGATCCAGTCTCATTTACCAGCGTTTGGCCATTATCCCTCCTCTTTCAGATACTTTTCAAACGTGCGATTGTAACCGCCTTCACCACTTCCTCTGACTGAACTTTCTGTACACACATCACTCTCGGTGTGAAACATTTACCTTCAGGTCCCTTCTCAGTCATTCGTCCTCGGCCCTTCAACCTATGCACTCCTGTTCTGGACTCCCCTATCCTGGGGAGCAGAACATAACTGTTCAGAATGTCTATGTCCCTGATGATTTTATAAACCTCTATAATGTCACCCTTCAAGCTCTGACACTCCAGGTGGAAACACCTCAAACTAATCAACCTCTCCCTGAAGCTCAAACCTCCAGTCCTGGGACATCTGTGTAAATCTTTCCTGCAGAAAACCGAGTTGTACGCAGTATTCTTAAAGTGGCCTCACCAACATCCTGTACAGATGCCACATGCCACCACAACTCCTATAGTCAATGCTCTGACTGATTAAGGCAAATGTGTAAATTGTGTTCTGTACCGCACTGTCTACATTCAACTTCACTTTCAAGGAACAAAATACCTGCAGCCCTATGACCATTTGTTTCACAACACTCACCAGGCCCTTACCATTAAGTGTATAATTTCTGCTCACAAGCCTCCAGTCTGAAAAATACCCCTCTTCCTTCAAGCCAATTGTGATTAGCTTCCTCTGTATCCCATGTGACCGAACCTTACTAGTCTGCCTACCAATCAGAATGTTATGAACACCTTGCTGAGGTCCATATAGACAATATCTACCAAACTGACTTCATCAATCTTCTTTGTCACCTCTTCATAAAACTCAACCAAATTAATGCGACATGATTTCCCATGCAGAAAGCCACGTTGTCTACCCCGAACAGTCCTTACACTCCCACATGTTTGTAAATGCTATCCCTCAGTTTCCCCTCCAACAACTCACCCACCACCGACATCAGGCTCACCGGCCCCTTTTCTAGTCCCACTCCTCTACTGCTCACAACAAATGTTATATGTAACCAGGTCGGTGATATGGCCGATGATATTAGTCTCAGACTGGGTCAGGGTCAGTTTTAGGAACAAGTCAGGCTAGTTTCTGTAATCTGCTCAAATAGCACGTTTATGATCCTGGGCAATGTTACTCCAACTATGATGGAATGCTGAATGGCAAACTGTTTGGGTATTGCAAATAAAGAAGCGATATTTCCCGTTCTATAAACACTGACACACACACAAAATAAACAAAATCTCTGAAATTTCATGTTGAAAGAACCTTGTCCAAATATTAGTGTAACTAATGACAAAGGAAAAAATAAGAGATTGTCCAAAATGTTATTCTGCTTCTGAAGATATTGTACTCACACAGCTGCTAGCAATGGGATTTTATCCTGGGAGAGTTGGATTTGGCTGAATTCCCTTTGCATTAGGCTGGCAGGAGGTCCCAGGTTAGCACAGTGGATCAGTAGTTCGCACTGTTCCATCACAGCATCAGGGGTATGAGTTCAATTCCAGCCTCGGGCGACTATCTGCGTGGAGTTTGGATCTTCTCCCCTTGTCTGTGTGAGCTGATGGGTGCTCCCGTTTCCTCCCACAGTCCAAAGCTGTATACTTCAAGTGGATTCGTCAAATAGTCCATAGTGTTCAGCGATTTCTACTTTAGGTGCACTAGTCAGTGGTAACTGTAAGGCCATGGGAAGGTTACTCTTTGGAAGGTTGGTATGGACTTGTTGGGCCGAAGGGCTTGTTTCGACACTGCAGGGATTCTATAAAAATAAGAACGGTAATGATGACAGTAGATTTTTGTTTGAGCTCACACACGTTACTGTGATGAGGAATAATGAAGGAGAGAGAGTGCAATAGGCCGTTTCTTCCCGGGCAGATGATATTTCCTCCCTCTCTGAGCTGAATCACACAGAAATGTCATCCTCTCCCAAACTGGACCATGTAAGGTCTCCTTGTACATTGTCCAAACGATGTCTCCATCACATTCCCTGTTCCATGTCGGTGCATCATTGCTGCTGTCATACACAGAGCCATACCCTGAGCAGAAAATGGTCTCGGTTGATTTGAAGATATGTTTATATGGCCCTGCATCATTAAAAAATAAAATGTTTAATGTATTCAGAATACATAGAACATGGAACATAGAACAGTCCAGCACAGAACTGGACCTTCAGCCCACCATGTTGTGCCAACCATTGATTCTCATGCATGCACCCTCAAATTTCTGTGACCATATGCATATCCAGCAGTCTCTTAAATATCCCCAATGACCTTGCTTCCACAACTGCTGCTGGCAATGCATTCCATGCTCTCACAACTCTCTGTGTAAAGGACCCGCCTCTGACATCCCCTCAAGACTTTCCTCCAACCAGCTTAAAACTATGATCCCTCGAGTTAGCTATTTCTGCCTTGAGAAATAGTCTCTAGCTATCAACTCCATCTATGCCTCTCATAATCTTAAATACCTCATTTAGGTTCCCTCTCCTCCTCCTTTTCTCCAATGAAACAAATCCGAGATCAGTCAACCTCTCTTCATAAGATAAGCCCTCCATTCCGTGCAGCATCCTGTTAAACCTCCACTGAACCCTCTTCAAAGTATCCACGTCTTTCCTATAATTGGGCGACCAGAACTGGACACAGTACTCCAAGTGCGTTCAAACCAAAGTTTCATAGAGCTGCAACAAGATGTCACGATTCTTAAACTCAATCCCCCTGTTAATCAAAGCCAAAACACCATATGCTTTCTTAACAAACCTGTATACTTGGGTGGCCATTTTAAGGGATCTATGTACCTGCACACCAAGATCTCTCTGTTTCTTCACACTGCCAAGAATCCTATCCTTAATCCTGTATTCAGCTTTCAAATTCGACCTTCCAAAATGCATCACCTCGCATTTATTCAGGTGAACTCCATCTGCCACCTCTCAGCCCATCTCTGCATCCTGTCAATGTCCTGCTGCAGCCTACAACCGCCCTGTATACTGTCGACGACACCTCCAACCTTCGTGTCATCTGCAAACTTGCTGATTCATTCTTCAATCCCCTCATCCAAGTAATTAAAACAATTACAAACAGTAGAGGCCCAAGGACAGAGCCCTGTGGAACACCATTCACCACAGACTTCCAGGCAGAATATTTTCCTTCCACTACCACTCACTGTCTTCTGCTGGCCAGCCAATCCTGTATCCAGACAGCTAACACAGATAGCTGTGTTAAAATAAATGCTTTGTTTTAACATAAACAGACATTGCTGGAAAAGCTCGGCAGGTCTGTCAGCATCCAGATGCCTTTTACATGATGTAGTTGTACCAGCTTCCACCACTTCCTCTGGCAGCTCATTCCATATGCACACCACCCTGTGTGTGAAAAGGTGCCCCTTAGGCCTCTTCAAAATCTTTCCCGTCTCACTTTCCACCAATGTCCTCTAGTTTTGGACGCCCGCAGCCTGGGGAAAAACCTTGACTACAAACCCTATCCATGACCGTTCTGATTTTATAAACCTTTACTGCTGCGAAATGTGACTTCAATCAACACGAATAGAACATAGAACATAGAACATAGAAGGATACAGCGCAGTACAGGCCCTTCGGCCCTCGATGTTGCGCCGACCGAATCCTACCTAACCTATACTAGCCCAATAACTTCCAAATGCCTATCCAATGCCCGCTTAAATGACCATAAAGAAGGAGAGTTCACCACTGATACGGGCAGGGCATTCCATGAACTCACAACCCGCTGTGTGAAGAATCTACCCCTAACATCTGTCCTATACCTACCACCCCTTAATTTAAAGCTTTGTCCCCTAGTAACACCTGACTCCATTAGCGGTAAGAGGTTCTTAGTATCTACCCTATCTAAACCCCTAATCATCTTATACACTTCTATCAGATCTCCCCTAAACCTTCTCTTCTCCAATGAGAACAGCCCCAAGTGCCTCAGCCTTTCCTCATAAGATTTTCCTACCATTCCAGGCAACATCCTGGTAAACCTCCTCTGCACTCGTTCTAAAGCTTCCACATCCTTCCTATAGTATGGCGACCAAAACTGCACACAATACTCCAGATGAGGCCTCACCAGAGTCTTATACAACTGCAACATGACCTCAGGACTCCGGAACTCAATTCCTCTGCCAATAAAGCCCAGTACACCATATGCCTTCCTCACAGCACTATTTACCTGGGTGGCAACTTTCAGAGATCTGTGTACATAGACACCAAGATCCCTCTGCTCATCTAATGGCTGTACTTTCAATAATCCCGGGCCGAAATGCTGAAATTCAACACCGACACCTGTTCTTTCTCCATCAAGTCACAATTCTAAACCAGTTTAATCAGTTTGTTCAGATATATTAGGAGACACTTCTGTGGGATTTACACCTAGACCTTTTTACCCGAGGTAGGGACACGAGCACCACTCAGCAATACCCATAAAGCTGTAACATTATTCTCCTGTGTGTTTGTCCATCAGCCTGTTATGACATGCTGAGACATACCTCTGCAACAGGCAGGACATGAATCCACACCTTCTGGGCCAGAGCTAGGAACACTACCAAACAATTTCAGGAATTGGAATCAAACCCAGAGCCATGGCCCAGAGACAGGGACACTGCCCAGTACACTACTGTACCCAGATTTTGGGTCACATTTTAAGGGACAGCGTTCAGCTCGGTGTGGATTTATTATAATCAGGTTACCATTACTGAACTACACAAAACACTTTGTTTTGTAAAACAAATGCAATATCGAAATTAACTATGACCATCTTTAATCGCTATTATCTGTAGTCTGCAATATTAGGGAAAGAAATCCCGCAGAAACACTCTGCCCAATGAAGGGTCTCAAATAGATATTTATTACTGAACACCAAACACGGAGAAAGACCATAATTTCTGGTCCCAAAACACCGATCAGTATAACCCAACTCTCACGTGTGTCTGCCCTCTGCCTAAAACCATGAAATGATACCAGGCCGCTGATTACTGTCCAGCCTCTCCTCCCCATTGACTGCGTCTGCAATCCGTCCCTCCTCCCTCTAACCACACAAGGCAACCCAAGCTCAGGGTCTTTGTGAAAATCAAGGCTGGAGTGTGCAGGCCTCCTGGAGAGGGTGGTGGGGGCATTTTAAAATTAAACGGGGAAGGTGAGGAGGTGGTAATATCACTCACTGGCCGAGGCGTGGCAGATCACATTTAGTTTAGATTAATGCGAGTTATTGGATTTGGTAAATCCAACAAGAGCAGGACCTACACAATTAAACGTAGGGCCTTTGGCAGTGTTGTAGAACAGAGACCTCGGCCATCAGGTATAATTATTTAAAAGTTGCATCTCATATAGATAATGTGATTAAGAAGGTGTTTAACACTTCAACGGTCAGAACTTTGAGTCTCGGAATTGGGACGTCATGTTGAGGTTGTACAGGATATTGGTGAGACCTCTTCTGGAATACTGTGTCCAGTCTGGACATACTGCCCCCTCATTCCATAGGCACACCACACTCTGGGTGAAACAGCTGCCCCTTAGGTCACTTTTAAATGTTTCCCTCTTATCTTACAACTATGTCCTCTAGTTTTGGTCTCCACTACCCTTATAAAATACATTGACTATTCACTTTGATATTACTGACCTTGATATTATCAAGCTGGAGAGGGTTCAGAAGAATTTAACCTGGATGTTGCTGGGAAAGGAGGGATTGAGCTATAAGGAGAGGCTGAATAGGCTGGGACATTTTTCACTGGAGAGTATGAGATGGAGGGGTAATTTTACAGAGGTTTATAAAATAATGAGGGGTACAGATAAGCTGAAGGGCTGATGTCTTTTCCCTGGAGTTGGGGATTCAAAACGGAGGGATATTTTAACGTGCGAGGAAAAAAGATTTACAAAAGTCCGGAGAGGTAATTATTTTAGACAGAAGCTGGCTTGTGTGTGGAATGAACTTGCAGAGCAAGTGGTGAAAACAGGGACAGTTACAACGTTTAAAGGACATTTAGATCAGTACACGGATAAGACATCAGTTTGGATGGTGCTGTGAGCAGCTGCCCTCTCCCTCCCCCTCTCTGAATGGATCCTTGTTGGTGTTCACCCTCTGCCAATGTCTGTGCAGTGGGGTGGGGAGGCCAGCAGAGGGTGGTATTGCATCACTTTAAGCACCACAGAGACTGCCAGACCTGCCCCACACAGATACACACACAGCAATTGTTAGGACACGGATTAGATCCCACCTTGTAATTTAAACTAAACATAAATAAATGCTCAATTCGCCTCGTAAACTGTTATAATATGAGTGACAGAGAACTCCCAAATTCCACTGTTTAAATACAAACAACAATGTATTGTTTAACACTGAAAGTGAACTGAAAGAGACCCTCTATCTCTTAACTGATTTAACCCGACTCCAGCTCTACACTAATATGCTGTTTCTGGGTCTGCCATCCTCTCATATCACAGGTACTTCTCAGCTCTCAGTTCAGAGCAGCATTCACCCTTGCTTAAAGGTACAGTACACACTTTCACCTTCATCCCATTATACCCTGATGAATATAGATAAGTGGAACCTATCCGGATTTCTCTTGATTTGTGGTTTGTCAATATTTCATCTACTCTGTCTCGTATATGTCAGGATTTTTGTTGCTCCATTGACAGATTGTCATTATTTGACTCTGTCCGAGGGAATATATCAGTATTTCACTTGCTCACACTCCTGTGTGCGGGGCAGGATTTCAGTTGTTTCATGGGGACTGGGACACAATGACAATCTTAATGTTTGTAAATGGTACCAAACCTGCAAGAATTGTAAAGTCTATGGAGGACAGTGTGGAACTCTAACAGGACAGTGACACGCTGGTAGATGGGGATCAATGCAGAGCAGTGTGAGGAGATGTATCTCCTGGAATGAGAAGAAGGGAGGGAGAGAGGGAGGCTGGGAGTGGGTGGCCATGCTGTTAGTGCCAGTGTAGGTGGGAAACATGGGGAGGGGTTCGGATGGAGTCAGTCCACAGGGTTGTATCCATTAGTGTGAGGGGTAAAGTGGAGCGAGGGAGTGAGAAAGAGGTAGAGAAAGAGGGAGAGAGAGGGAGAGAGAGCGGAAGAGACAGGGGGCGAGAGAGTGCGGAAGAGTGGGGGGAAGGTGCCATAACAGATATACAGCGAGTGTGAGGGAGCAGAGAGAATATGATGACCTTTATCCTGATAGAGTGGTGACGGTTATTGATGCTTGTCCTGTATTGCTGGACATTTCTTCAGACCGCAGATACTGCACTGAGTTGGGTGGTGAGCTCAGACAATGCTCGGTGGGTCTGGTGGTGTGTCCCTCTCTGGGAAGAGAATGGTCCCCCTCTGTACTAGACCATCCACCACGACCTCGGTGACACCATTCCCAGCGATCACGGAATACCCAGGGGCACCTTGGCGATGGTGAGTCCCTCCAGCCATGATGGGTGCGAGGATCGGGCTGGTATTGAATGAGAGGGACACCATGGGGTGGGGTGGGTAGTTAATGAGGTGAGTTCAAGACGATAGCACCAGGAAACTAGCACAGCCTCGTGCGGACAATCCCTCTGTCACACTCAATGCACTAAGAGAAATTATTGTCAGAATCTGCCCAATGAGTATTGGACTCTGTTGAAGACAATCCCATTTACAAAGCTATAGAACAAATATTCATCCAAAACTCTCCATCATTTCACCTCACACCAATCTCCCTTTTTCCCATCTTTCCTGGGAAGACTGGCTCATATTACAGGATGCTATTGAAGTGTTTATATTTTAGCATTCTGAAACCTGGGAACACATCGGTCCATGACACTGTCTGTCTGTAACCCCCTCTCTGCCTACTTCCCAAATCACTCTCATGCCATGATATTTAAACTGATTCCCCTGCCATCTCTCTCTGGAAGTGACGTTCACAACCACAGTACCCCCTTGTCATGGCACAATGGAGAGATGGATCTGCAAATGGATGGGAGCTGCACATTATGTCACTTTCAGCATGAGCTGCAAGTTTCCCCACACTGGGCAGGGATCTAACACAGTGTTACTGAGCAATGCACTGGGGTGGGGTACACAGTCCTACATGCTGGGAGGGTAAATGCTCCTGGTTTACTGATCAATGCACTGGGGTGGGGTACACAGTCCTACATGCTGGGAGGGTAACTGCTCCTGGGTTACAGATTAATTCACGGGTGATCACTGCACAGGTCTCTGTGCTGGTAAGACTGTCTGGCTGAGGTTTATAGATAATACAATGATGTGGTTAGTGCAGCTCCCTGTGCTGGATTGATATGTAACCTGTGCACAGTACATCATGGTGGTGGAGTGGGTCTTGGAGAAAGGAGATGGACAGGTCAAGGAGTTCCCCAGATCACTCTGTCCCCGACATTCTATAACTGACATTCCCCGGAAAGTTCTGTCCCTGACGTTTGTGTTTGTGAACGGCCGGACGTCAGTGAATTGAACAAATGATAAGATCCAGAGGGAAGAGATCCCGTTCCAGGGAGAAGGAGACACTGTTCCGAAGGCCCCTCAGGTAGTTAAAGGGGGAATACGTTTTCCCTGCGTTTACATTTCTTCACGACACAGGATCAACCACAATTTAGACCAAAATACAGAAATTCCCAAATTCCGTTTGTCTTCAGGAAACTGGGAGAGAATCCTTCAGGACAGCAACATTCCCACCCTCCGTATGAGGAAGGAATGATCTGTGTCTGCTCTCGAGTGATCGAGTGTGTGGGAATGTTCCAGAAACCATCTGTCCTTATGGGTGTGTCTCTGTGTGTTTGGGGAGGAAGGGTTTCTTGTGGTATATGTCACATTTTTGTGAGTAATTCCAACTTTCCCATTTTTTATTCCAGCTCCAATTATTTTAATAAATCCCTGAATTCAGGGTCACATTTGAAATTCTCCCTGGGTCCCCGATCAAACGGGTCCCTTTGCCTCCAGGCTGACCGATAATGGGTTTGTTTTCCTTCCTCACAGTTAACGTAGTGACCATCTACGTCCTGCTTTATAAAGATTGTGGATTATCTCCATGTGTCAGACGTTACCTGGGGGCCATGGCAGCGGCGGATCTCCTGGTCATTATCCTCGACCTGATACTGAGACACATTCCCATTGTTTATCGGGAACAGTTTTCTTTCCTGAGGTTCTCCGCCCCCTTGTGTAATATCCACGCTGTCCTGCTTTATGCAGCCACTGACTGCTCTGTCTGGTTCACCGTCACTTTCACCTTTGATCGGTTTGTGGCCATTTGTTGCCAGAAGCTGAAAAGTAAATATTGCAGTGAGAAAACGGCGGCTGTGGTTCTGGGAGCAGTGACTGTGCTGAGCTGTTTAAAGAACATTTTCTGGTATTTTATGCTCACGGCTCGGTATCGGCTGGGGAACGTCCCCAGGTTTTGTGATGTAACAGACTCTGTTATATGGTCCAGGGTCTGGATCACAATCGAGTTCCTCCACTACATTCTAACCCCGGGTGTCCCATTTCTCCTGATTCTGCTGCTCAATGTTCTCACCGTCAGACACATTTTAGTGACCAGCAGAGCCCGCAGGAGACTCCGCGCTCACACCAATGGTGACTCTCAGTCTGACGCTGAAATGAGAAACAGAAAAAAATCCATCATTTTGCTGTTTGTGATCTCGGCCAATTTCATCCTGTTATGGTCAACGTTAATGCTGTATTCTATATGGTACCGGATCAAGTTTATTGTGAATAACTCTGTGTTTCTCGATCCCTTGGTGCGGGAACTGGGCTTCATGCTGCAGCTCCTCAGTTGCTGCACAAACACCGCGATTTATGCCGTGACCCAGACTAAGTTCAGGCAGCAGCTGAAGAATATGCTGAAATATCCCTTCACCCAAATCCATCCATCCATCAAATTCCCTCATTAATCACTCCATCCGGGATTTTCTCATTTCAGTTCAGTGTTTCAGCGATGGGGCAGCCTGTCGCTATGGTAACAGACTGAGGGGAGCGCTGGTTTTTCCATCCTTATCCCACAGAGGGGTTACAGGGAAACATTTCAATGTTTCTCACAACTCAGGGCCCAGTGAGAAAAGGCACCATCCCACTGACTGTATCCATCACTTCCATTTGTAACCGATAAAAATGTTGATTAAAGCGTGCCGAACAGCAGAGGGACCGATGTTGTTGTGTGTCTTTGTGTTGGAGACGCTGAGCTGGAGAGAGACAGACTCAGTCCCAAGTCCTGGTCCTCAGGGAAGGGGAGGGTCCCGCGCCCTGAGCTCAGGAGCTGGGGTTAACTCCCTCTGTCCCCCTCCGCACCCCGTTTCCAACCTGGCATCCCGATTTCATCTCCCCCACACTTACTCCACATTTCTCCCTCTCTCTCCATGCACACTCACTCTTTCTCACAACATCCTCCTTTCACTCTCCACCGTTCTCCCTCTCACACCAACCGCACCAACCCCAGTTTCTCCACCTGCCTCCACTCTTCACTTTCCCCTCACCCTCACACTCTCTGTCCTGCCCATCTCTGCCTCCTCCAGCAGTTCCATCTCCACCCCATCTCACCACCCCCCACGCCCCCCCCACCACACGCAGCCTCACGACCAACCACACCTCACCTCCAGTCTCTGGGTCAGAGGGAGAGGGAAGGAGCAGGGAGAAAGAGTGTGTCTGAGAGAGAGGGAGGGAGGGAGGGACAGGAGGGAGAGAGATTCAGTGAGAGAGAAACGGAGGGACGTGGGCAGAGAGAGAGACACCGATTGAGGGCGGTCGAGAGTGAGAGAAGGTGGAGAGAGAGTGAAGGAGCAGGGAGAAGAGCGGGGAAAGTGAGAGATAGGGTGAGAGAGGGTAGGCGAGAGAGGCGAAGGAGGGTGGGAGGGAGAGAGGGAGGGGAGGGCGAGAGATGTAAGGGGGAGGGCGAGAGGAAGGGAGAGGACGAGAGAGGAGAAGGAGGGAGGGGAGGGCGAGAGAGGGGAGGGCGAGAGAAGGGAGGTAGGGAGGGGAGGAAGAGAGGAATGAGGGAGCGAGAGAGGGGGAGGGCGAAAGAGAGGGAGAGGGAGGGGAGGGCGAGAGAGGGGAGGGAGGGACGGGAGGGGGAGGGCGAGAGAAGGGAGGGTGAGAGAGAGAGGGAGGGGAGGGAGGGGAGCGGAGCGGAAGGGAGGGGAGGAGGAGAGAGGGGTGTGAGGGGAGGGCAAGAGAGGGGAGGGTGAGAGAGCGGGAGAGGGAGTAGAGGTCGAGACAGGGAAGGGAGGGAGGGGAGGAAAGGCGGGGAGGGTGAGAGAGAGAGAGAGAGGGCGAGAGAGGTAAGGGAGGGCGGAGAGGCGAGGGTGAGAGGGGGAGGGCGAGAGACGGGGAGAGGGATGGGAGGGAGGGGGCGAGAGAGGAGAAGAAGGGAGGGGAGTGCGAGGGAGGGGAGGGTAGGAGAGGGGGTGGGCGAGAGAGGGGTGGGTGGGAGGGTAGAAAGAGAAGGAGGAGAGGGCGGGTGGGAGGGCAGGATGATAGAGGGGGAGAGGGAGGGGAGGAAGGGAGAGGGTGAGAGAGGAGAAGGAGAGAGGGGAGGGTGAGAGAGAGGGGAGAGGGAAGAGAAAGCCGAGGGAGTAGAGGGCGAGGCAGGGGCGCGTTTGAGAGAGGAGAGGATGCGAACCAGAAGGGCGCGGGCGAGAGAGGGCAGGGAGAAAGACAGGAGGGCGAAAGAACAGAAACCGAGAGAGGAGAAGGGCAATGGAGAGGAGGGCAGAGAGAGGCGAGTGCGAGAGAGGGGAGGGCGAGAGAGGTGAGGGGAGGGAGGAGACTGAAGCGCAAGCGAGGGAGTGGGCGGTAGAGGGGAGCGCGAGGGAGGGGAGGGGAAAGGGGGGGTGAGAGAGGGGGAGGGCGAGAGAGGGTGTGGGTGAGAAAGGGGAGGGCGAGAGGAGGAGGGCGAGAGGGGAATGCAAGAGGGGGGAGGACGAGGTGTGAGGGCGAGAGAGGGTGGGAAGGGCGAGAGAGGGAGGGGAAGGGCGAGAGAGTGGAGGTCGATAGAGGGCGAGAGAGGGGAGGTGAGAGAGGGGGAGTGCGAGAGGGGGAGGGGAGGGAGGGAAGGGCGAGAGAGGGGAGGGGGGCCGAGTGCGAGAGAAGGAGGGGAGGGACGGGAGTGTGAGAGACTGGAGAGGAGGCCCGGGAGGACGAGAGAGGGGGGTACGGCGAGAGAGGGCGGGGAGGGAGGGGAGGACGAGAGAGGGGAGGGGAGGGAGAGAAGGGCGAGAGAGGGAAGGGGAGGGCCGAGGGCGAGAGAAGGGAGGGGAGGGCGACGGAGTGGAGGTGAGGGAGGATAGTGGATCGTGAGAGAGGGGGTGAGCGAGAGAGGGGGGCGCAAGAGAGGGGTGGGGTGAGAGGAGAGGGTGAGAGAGGGGGAGGGCGAGAGAGGGGGTGGGTAAGAAAGGGGAGGGCGAGATGTGGAGCGCAAGAGGGGTGCGCGAGAGAGGGGGAGGGCGAGAGACGGGAGGGCCGAGCTCGAGAGAGAGGAAGGGAGGGCAGGGAAGCTGAGGAAGTGGAGGGGAGGGATGGAAGGGTAAGAGAGGGGAGGGCTGAGGGCGAGAGAGTGGTGGGGAGGGGAGGGAGGGAAGGACGAGAGATGGAAGGGGAGGGCCGAGTGTGAGAGACAGGAGGGGAGGGCCAAGGGCAAGAGAAGGGAGGGGAGGGGGAGAGAGTGGAGGGGAGGGCGAGAGAGGAGGCAGGGCGAGAGAGTTGGGAGGGAGGGGCGGGCGAGACAGGGGAGGGGAGGACAGAGTGAGAGAGAGGGGAGGGGAGGGCCGAGGACAAGAGAGGGGAGGGTGCAAGGCAAGAGAGGGGAGGGGAGGGCTGAGGGCGATGGAGGGAAGGGCCGAGAGTGAGTGAGGGGAGGGGAGGGCGAGAGAGGGGAGGGGAGGGCCGAGGGAGAGAGAGGGGAGGGAAGGGCCGAGAACGAAAGAGTGGAGGGAATGGCCTAGGGCGAGAGAGGGGAGGGGAGCGGCGAGGGGGAGAGAGGGGAGGGGAGGGAGGGAAGGGCGAGACAGGGGAGGGCGTGGGCGAGTGAGTGGAGGGGAGTGGAGTGAGGAAAGGGCGAGAAAGTGGAGGGCCGAGAATGAGAGAGGGGAGGGGAGGGCCGAGGCTGAGAGGGGGAGGGGCGCGCCGAGGCTGAGAGAAGGGAGGGCAAGGAGGGAAAGGCGAGAGAGGGGAGGGCTGAGGGCGAGAGAGGGGAGTGCCAAGGGCGAGAGAGGGGAGGGGAGGGAGGGGAGGGAGGAACGGGCCAGACAGGGGAGGGCGTGGGAGAGGGAGTGGAGGGGAGGGGAGGGAGGGAGGGGTGAGAGCGGGGAGAGCGAGAGAGGGTTGTGGATGGCGGGAGGG